>NC_089868.1:0-5000 GCF_036373705.1 Amia ocellicauda | reverse complement strand
GTTAGGGTTAGGGTTAGGGTTAGGGTTAGGGTTAGGGTTAGGGTTAGGGTTAGGGTTAGGGTTAGGGTTAGGGTTAGGGTTAGGGTTAGGGTTAGGGTTAGGGTTAGGGTTAGGGTTAGGGTTAGGGTTAGGGTTAGGGTTAGGGTTAGGGTTAGGGTTAGGGTTAGGGTTAGGGTTAGGGTTAGGGTTAGGGTTAGGGTTAGGGTTAGGGTTAGGGTTAGGGTTAGGGTTAGGGTTAGGGTTAGGGTTAGGGTTAGGGTTAGGGTTAGGGTTAGGGTTAGGGTTAGGGTTAGGGTTAGGGTTAGGGTTAGGGTTAGGGTTAGGGTTAGGGTTAGGGTTAGGGTTAGGGTTAGGGTTAGGGTTAGGGTTAGGGTTAGGGTTAGGGTTAGGGTTAGGGTTAGGGTTAGGGTTAGGGTTAGGGTTAGGGTTAGGGTTAGGGTTAGGGTTAGGGTTAGGGTTAGGGTTAGGGTTAGGGTTAGGGTTAGGGTTAGGGTTAGGGTTAGGGTTAGGGTTAGGGTTAGGGTTAGGGTTAGGGTTAGGGTTAGGGTTAGGGTTAGGGTTAGGGTTAGGGTTAGGGTTAGGGTTAGGGTTAGGGTTAGGGTTAGGGTTAGGGTTAGGGTTAGGGTTAGGGTTAGGGTTAGGGTTAGGGTTAGGGTTAGGGTTAGGGTTAGGGTTAGGGTTAGGGTTAGGGTTAGGGTTAGGGTTAGGGTTAGGGTTAGGGTTAGGGTTAGGGTTAGGGTTAGGGTTAGGGTTAGGGTTAGGGTTAGGGTTAGGGTTAGGGTTAGGGTTAGGGTTAGGGTTAGGGTTAGGGTTAGGGTTAGGGTTAGGGTTAGGGGGTTAGGGTTAGGGTTAGGGTTAGGGTTAGGGTTAGGGTTAGGGTTAGGGTTAGGGTTAGGGTTAGGGTTAGGGTTAGGGTTAGGGTTAGGGTTAGGGTTAGGGTTAGGGTTAGGGTTAGGGTTAGGGTTAGGGTTAGGGTTAGGGTTAGGGTTAGGGTTAGGGTTAGGGTTAGGGTTAGGGTTAGGGTTAGGGTTAGGGTTAGGGTTAGGGTTAGGGTTAGGGTTAGGGTTAGGGTTAGGGTTAGGGTTAGGGTTAGGGTTAGGGTTAGGGTTAGGGTTAGGGTTAGGGTTAGGGTTAGGGTTAGGGTTAGGGTTAGGGTTAGGGTTAGGGTTAGGGTTAGGGTTAGGGTTAGGGTTAGGGTTAGGGTTAGGGTTAGGGTTAGGGTTAGGGTTAGGGTTAGGGTTAGGGTTAGGGTTAGGGTTAGGGTTAGGGTTAGGGTTAGGGTTAGGGTTAGGGTTAGGGTTAGGGTTAGGGTTAGGGTTAGGGTTAGGGTTAGGGTTAGGGTTAGGGTTAGGGTTAGGGTTAGGGTTAGGGTTAGGGTTAGGGTTAGGGTTAGGGTTAGGGTTAGGGTTAGGGTTAGGGTTAGGGTTAGGGTTAGGGTTAGGGTTAGGGTTAGGGTTAGGGTTAGGGTTAGGGTTAGGGTTAGGGTTAGGGTTAGGGTTAGGGTTAGGGTTAGGGTTAGGGTTAGGGTTAGGGTTAGGGTTAGGGTTAGGGTTAGGGTTAGGGTTAGGGTTAGGGTTAGGGTTAGGGTTAGGGTTAGGGTTAGGGTTAGGGTTAGGGTTAGGGTTAGGGTTAGGGTTAGGGTTAGGGTTAGGGTTAGGGTTAGGGTTAGGGTTAGGGTTAGGGTTAGGGTTAGGGTTAGGGTTAGGGTTAGGGTTAGGGTTAGGGTTAGGGTTAGGGTTAGGGTTAGGGTTAGGGTTAGGGTTAGGGTTAGGGTTAGGGTTAGGGTTAGGGTTAGGGTTAGGGTTAGGGTTAGGGTTAGGGTTAGGGTTAGGGTTAGGGTTAGGGTTAGGGTTAGGGTTAGGGTTAGGGTTAGGGTTAGGGTTAGGGTTAGGGTTAGGGTTAGGGTTAGGGTTAGGGTTAGGGTTAGGGTTAGGGTTAGGGTTAGGGTTAGGGTTAGGGTTAGGGTTAGGGTTAGGGTTAGGGTTAGGGTTAGGGTTAGGGTTAGGGTTAGGGTTAGGGTTAGGGTTAGGGTTAGGGTTAGGGTTAGGGTTAGGGTTAGGGTTAGGGTTAGGGTTAGGGTTAGGGTTAGGGTTAGGGTTAGGGTTAGGGTTAGGGTTAGGGTTAGGGTTAGGGTTAGGGTTAGGGTTAGGGTTAGGGTTAGGGTTAGGGTTAGGGTTAGGGTTAGGGTTAGGGTTAGGGTTAGGGTTAGGGTTAGGGTTAGGGTTAGGGTTAGGGTTAGGGTTAGGGTTAGGGTTAGGGTTAGGGTTAGGGTTAGGGTTAGGGTTAGGGTTAGGGTTAGGGTTAGGGTTAGGGTTAGGGTTAGGGTTAGGGTTAGGGTTAGGGTTAGGGTTAGGGTTAGGGTTAGGGTTAGGGTTAGGGTTAGGGTTAGGGTTAGGGTTAGGGTTAGGGTTAGGGTTAGGGTTAGGGTTAGGGTTAGGGTTAGGGTTAGGGTTAGGGTTAGGGTTAGGGTTAGGGTTAGGGTTAGGGTTAGGGTTAGGGTTAGGGTTAGGGTTAGGGTTAGGGTTAGGGTTAGGGTTAGGGTTAGGGTTAGGGTTAGGGTTAGGGTTAGGGTTAGGGTTAGGGTTAGGGTTAGGGTTAGGGTTAGGGTTAGGGTTAGGGTTAGGGTTAGGGTTAGGGTTAGGGTTAGGGTTAGGGTTAGGGTTAGGGTTAGGGTTAGGGTTAGGGTTAGGGTTAGGGTTAGGGTTAGGGTTAGGGTTAGGGTTAGGGTTAGGGTTAGGGTTAGGGTTAGGGTTAGGGTTAGGGTTAGGGTTAGGGTTAGGGTTAGGGTTAGGGTTAGGGTTAGGGTTAGGGTTAGGGTTAGGGTTAGGGTTAGGGTTAGGGTTAGGGTTAGGGTTAGGGTTAGGGTTAGGGTTAGGGTTAGGGTTAGGGTTAGGGTTAGGGTTAGGGTTAGGGTTAGGGTTAGGGTTAGGGTTAGGGTTAGGGTTAGGGTTAGGGTTAGGGTTAGGGTTAGGGTTAGGGTTAGGGTTAGGGTTAGGGTTAGGGTTAGGGTTAGGGTTAGGGTTAGGGTTAGGGTTAGGGTTAGGGTTAGGGTTAGGGTTAGGGTTAGGGTTAGGGTTAGGGTTAGGGTTAGGGTTAGGGTTAGGGTTAGGGTTAGGGTTAGGGTTAGGGTTAGGGTTAGGGTTAGGGTTAGGGTTAGGGTTAGGGTTAGGGTTAGGGTTAGGGTTAGGGTTAGGGTTAGGGTTAGGGTTAGGGTTAGGGTTAGGGTTAGGGTTAGGGTTAGGGTTAGGGTTAGGGTTAGGGTTAGGGTTAGGGTTAGGGTTAGGGTTAGGGTTAGGGTTAGGGTTAGGGTTAGGGTTAGGGTTAGGGTTAGGGTTAGGGTTAGGGTTAGGGTTAGGGTTAGGGTTAGGGTTAGGGTTAGGGTTAGGGTTAGGGTTAGGGTTAGGGTTAGGGTTAGGGTTAGGGTTAGGGTTAGGGTTAGGGTTAGGGTTAGGGTTAGGGTTAGGGTTAGGGTTAGGGTTAGGGTTAGGGTTAGGGTTAGGGTTAGGGTTAGGGTTAGGGTTAGGGTTAGGGTTAGGGTTAGGGTTAGGGTTAGGGTTAGGGTTAGGGTTAGGGTTAGGGTTAGGGTTAGGGTTAGGGTTAGGGTTAGGGTTAGGGTTAGGGTTAGGGTTAGGGTTAGGGTTAGGGTTAGGGTTAGGGTTAGGGTTAGGGTTAGGGTTAGGGTTAGGGTTAGGGTTAGGGTTAGGGTTAGGGTTAGGGTTAGGGTTAGGGTTAGGGTTAGGGTTAGGGTTAGGGTTAGGGTTAGGGTTAGGGTTAGGGTTAGGGTTAGGGTTAGGGTTAGGGTTAGGGTTAGGGTTAGGGTTAGGGTTAGGGTTAGGGTTAGGGTTAGGGTTAGGGTTAGGGTTAGGGTTAGGGTTAGGGTTAGGGTTAGGGTTAGGGTTAGGGTTAGGGTTAGGGTTAGGGTTAGGGTTAGGGTTAGGGTTAGGGTTAGGGTTAGGGTTAGGGTTAGGGTTAGGGTTAGGGTTAGGGTTAGGGTTAGGGTTAGGGTTAGGGTTAGGGTTAGGGTTAGGGTTAGGGTTAGGGTTAGGGTTAGGGTTAGGGTTAGGGTTAGGGTTAGGGTTAGGGTTAGGGTTAGGGTTAGGGTTAGGGTTAGGGTTAGGGTTAGGGTTAGGGTTAGGGTTAGGGTTAGGGTTAGGGTTAGGGTTAGGGTTAGGGTTAGGGTTAGGGTTAGGGTTAGGGTTAGGGTTAGGGTTAGGGTTAGGGTTAGGGTTAGGGTTAGGGTTAGGGTTAGGGTTAGGGTTAGGGTTAGGGTTAGGGTTAGGGTTAGGGTTAGGGTTAGGGTTAGGGTTAGGGTTAGGGTTAGGGTTAGGGTTAGGGTTAGGGTTAGGGTTAGGGTTAGGGTTAGGGTTAGGGTTAGGGTTAGGGTTAGGGTTAGGGTTAGGGTTAGGGTTAGGGTTAGGGTTAGGGTTAGGGTTAGGGTTAGGGTTAGGGTTAGGGTTAGGGTTAGGGTTAGGGTTAGGGTTAGGGTTAGGGTTAGGGTTAGGGTTAGGGTTAGGGTTAGGGTTAGGGTTAGGGTTAGGGTTAGGGTTAGGGTTAGGGTTAGGGTTAGGGTTAGGGTTAGGGTTAGGGTTAGGGTTAGGGTTAGGGTTAGGGTTAGGGTTAGGGTTAGGGTTAGGGTTAGGGTTAGGGTTAGGGTTAGGGTTAGGGTTAGGGTTAGGGTTAGGGTTAGGGTTAGGGTTAGGGTTAGGGTTAGGGTTAGGGTTAGGGTTAGGGTTAGGGTTAGGGTTAGGGTTAGGGTTAGGGTTAGGGTTAGGGTTAGGGTTAGGGTTAGGGTTAGGGTTAGGGTTAGGGTTAGGGTTAGGGTTAGGGTTAGGGTTAGGGTTAGGGTTAGGGTTAGGGTTAGGGTTAGGGTTAGGGTTAGGGTTAGGGTTAGGGTTAGGGTTAGGGTTAGGGTTAGGGTTGGGTTAGGGTTAGGGTTAGGGTTAGGGTTAGGGTTAGGGTTAGGGTTAGGGTTAGGGTTAGGGTTAGGGTTAGGGTTAGGG
>NC_089867.1:27918949-28146611 GCF_036373705.1 Amia ocellicauda | reverse complement strand
CTGATTATTTTTGAAACGTTTGTATTTTGCTTAAACTGTAATTTGCACTGGGTAAGAGTGTCTGCTAAGTAAATTGATAATAATATGGGAAATGGTGACATAGTTTGCAGTTATACTATACAAATCTGGAGTAAGAATAATACATTAAGGGAGTCAAGTTTAAAAGCCACAAACTGTGTCTCCTCAATCAATTACAGGAAGGCATATCCATCCATCCATCCATCCATCCATCCATCTTCAAAACCGCTTATCCTAGTGAGGGTCGCGGGGAAGCCGGAGCCGATCCCAGCAGGCATATGGCGCAAGGCAGGAATACACCCAGGACGGGACGCCAGGCAGAAGGCATATCTACTATATTATGTCTTGATTACAATAATAACAAGATACACTGTAGTCATTAGCTCTGCATTATGTTGAGATTTATGAAATTGGAAACGTATTGAAAATACTGTACCTGACATTCAGTGCTGTGAGCTTCTCAGTAAAGAGACGGAAGGAAATAGTTTGATATGCATGTTGGCCGATAAACCTAAAGATTGGCCTTTCATGGTCATCTTTTTGCCCCCAGTCTGGCCAGGTCCAGCCCATTCAAAAGCTAAACAGTCTAAACAGGCAAGAATGTAAAGGACAAGAATATGTGGGAAGAAAATGTCATTAGCTGTTAAAGACATTTAGAGTTAGCAACTTGTATAAACTGCAGATTTTGATTATATTAGTGATGTATTACATTTGTGGGAAGTTATTACAATTTTGAAAGCTGAAGATTTTCACCTTCCTGCAAATCTAACAAATCCCTGCAAAACGTATTACGTTAGTGGGGTTATTACATTAAAAGCTGCAGATTTGTATTACTTTTGTGGGATGTTGTTACGTTTGCAGGTCTAACAGGCACCTATGATTTTAGCTCTATTGTGGGACTGCACTGTAGTACTGGAGCTGCTAACAGTATGTTGTCTCATCTCTACAGGAGCTGTGGGGTCCAGTGCTCTCCGTGACAGTGGGGAAAGCATTCACACTGGCCATCAACACTGCAAGGAGGAGTGCGACTCCAGTCACAGTGTGGAGGAGCTCAGTGCACTGCAGCCAGGATTTGAGCATGATACACAAAGACACAATCCGGCAGGATCAGAGTACAGAAGAGAGGGACTTGAGAATCTGGATCAAGGGAACATTGCAGAAAATATTGATCAGCTTGGATCTATCATTAAAGTGGAGTTCACAGAAGTCGAGCTGAATGAGCTGGAAACCGTTAATGTTTCAGAGCCACACACTGACCCAGAGATCCTTCACGTTAAACCCCAGTATCATCATAATGGACTGCATGGACCTTCTATAGGATCTCTTCACACAAATACACACGATATCCTGTTGAATCCTATAACTCATAAGACAGAGATTGAGCCACAGTCTATTAAACATGAGGACCCAAGTACTGAGCTACATATCGCCCCGTTGGAGCAATATGGAGAGGAAAGCAGAGGACATCAGCCCGAACAGAAGATTCCTCTTCAGGAGTTCATGCGGCCTTGCTCAGTCAGGGTGCAGAGACTGTCATTACAACACGGAAGTAAGACCTTCAGTACTTGTTGCCCTCTGACTGTGAACACAAACACAGCAGAGTTGAGTGGAGACGCTGAGGACTGTAATTACTGTGTGCAGTGTGGGAAGAGCTTCAGAACGGCTCAGCATCTCAAAATCCACCACCGCATCCACACCGGGGAGCAGCCATACTGCTGCGCTCAGTGCGGGAAAAGATTCAGCCAGTCAGGGAGCCTGAAGTTACACCAGAGGATCCACACAGGGGAGCGGCCATACAGGTGTGACCAGTGTGGGAAGAGCTTCACTACATCAGGAAGTCTGAAGGACCATTACCGCATTCACACCGGAGAGAGGCCGTACCGCTGCAATCAGTGTGGGAAGAGCTTCACTAATTCATCACCTCTGAATAAGCACCTGCGCATCCACACCGGAGAGAGGCCGTACAGCTGCGCTCAGTGCGGGAAGAGCTTCAGTGAGCTATGGAGCCTTAAACTACACCAGAGGATCCACACAGGAGAGCCGCTCTTCACCTGTGACCAGTGTGGGAAGGGTTTCACCAAATCTGGAAACCTGAAAGAACATTATCGAATCCACACCGGAGAGAGACCATATCATTGCAGCCAGTGTGGGAAGAGCTTCATTTATTCATCACGGCTCAACAAGCACCTGCGCATCCACACCGGAGAGCGACCGTACAGCTGTGCTCAGTGCGGGAAGAGCTTCAGCCAGTCGGGGAATCTTAAGCTGCACCAGAGGATCCACACGGGGGAGAGGCCGTACTGCTGTGCTCAGTGCGGGAAGAGCTTCATCACGTCACAACGATTGAAGATACATTTCCAGATTCATAGTGAAAAGAAACTACATAATTGTTCTCAATGTGAGAAGAGTTTCACCCATTCCTCCAAGCTGAAGAAGCACATGGGCATGCATACAGGAGAGCGCCCGTACCGCTGCGACCGGTGTGGGAAGGGTTTCACTGCGTCGGGACACCTGAAAGTTCATTACCGAACTCACACAGGAGAGAAACCGTACAGCTGCAGCCAGTGTGGGAAGAGTTTCACTAATTCATCACAGCTCAATAAACATCTGCAAATCCACACCGGAGAGAGACCACACCGCTGCGCTCAATGCGGGAAGAGCTTCAGCCTGTCATGGAGCCTGAAGTCTCACCAGAGGATCCACACGGGGGAGAGGCCTTACAGCTGTGACCAGTGTGGGAAGAGTTTCTCCCTATCAGGGTACCTTAAGTCACACCAGAAAATTCACTCTGGAGAGAGACCTCACTGCTGTGACAGGTGTGGGAAGGGTTTCATTACGTCACAGCGATTGAAAGTACATTACAGAATTCACACAGAAAAGAGACTATATAACTGTAGTCAGTGTGAGAAGAGTTTCATTGAATCATCTGAGCTTGATAACCACCTGCTCCTCCACACTGGAGAGGTGCCATATAGCAGTGCTCTGCGTGGGGAGAGTCTCGGTGAGTCAGAGAGCCTTGAGTTGCACCATGGAATCCACACGAGAGAGGGACCGTGATGCTGCGAACCTACAATGCCAGAGTCAAAGATATTGTCCCATTGCTATAGAATTAGTTACATGGAATTTTGCTTTCAAAGCTCTAGTCCAGCGGTGGCTAACTCTGGTCATAGAGAGCTACAGGGTCTGAAGTTTTTGTTCTATCCAGGTTGTTAACTGCTTAATTGGAACAATTGTGGGACTTAATTAGGCAAAACGTCCCTGTGTTTATGGTATCCAATGATTGGCGATTTAGATATATCTGGAAAACCTGCAGGATTGCAGCTCTCCAGGAACAGGGTTGGTCACCGCTGGACTAGAGCTCTGAAAGAAAAGTTCCACCGAAGTTCTGTGTAATTCTGTGTAATGCAATTTGTAACCACACGTATTCTTTTTCTCCTGAAATCCCTTGAAATGAATGATCTTCCTACCCAGAAATTTTACCTTCCACTAAAACCGTGGTTCTCAGCGCTGGTCCTGGAGGAGCCCCCTCCCTTTTCGTTTTCATTCCAACCAAGCTCTCATTTAATTAATTGAACCCTTATTTGAAGTCATAATTTCCTTACATTTGACTTTTAAATTGTGCAACTGATTAAAAGGGATACAAAGCGAGGAGCTGCAACCATGGGACTAAAGGGGGTGGTAACATGATAGAGGTGCAAGCAAGACTTGGACAGTGGAGTCCATTTAAGTAAAGTACAAGTTCAAGAGCCTTGAAAATGAGCTCCAGGTGGCCTAATAGCCTTGATTGATGTTAATGATTAAGATTCTTTGATCTTAATTTAATATTTAGTGCTAATTTAATAAATATTCGCTGAATATGGTGATGTATAAAGTATTGATTGAAGAATCTTTAATCTTGTTACCTTAATTGTAATTGGTGTATAAAATATGTTGCCTGAGTAAAGCATATCACATTTCCATAGTGCGTTTTGTGATGATGCTCCCAGAGTCAAGCGATTCTCGTCTACATTAAGTTTTTCAAGAACACAACTCTTGCATATCCCGAGGGATTACTGTATTTGAATGTGTATTTGGTGCTAAACTCATTTTAATTAGTATATGGTGTTTGATAAGTTATGTGCCTCTAGTTTAGGTTCTATGAATTTAAATATGCCAATATTAAGTGTTGCCAAAAGTTTTTATTTTAATTGTATAATCTATATTCTTTGAATTTAATTATGACATTGATTTGAATGTGTATTCAGTGTCAAGTTATTTTTAAAGTAAACATTTCTACATCTATATCTCTCTATACACAAAATACATGACATTTCAGTGCAGCCAACATTGCTATCATGTTTGAATATCAGTATTAATAAGTAGTAAATTATATTATCTTATGCTATCTGTATAATTGATGGAAATGATTGATTTTGTTATCATAGACACATTGTTTGCCGTAATAAAGTGTTTGGTTTTAACATATTCACCGAATACCGAGTCCTTGTTCTGGGCGCTACACCGCACTCCTCCCCACTTCCCTTTAACCTCCGTTCTATTATTGCACAGTTCTGTCTTCCATTTTCTGTGTCAGGATTTGTGCAAGGTTACCTCTTGTGCATAAATCAGTGGAAACGGATTAATATTGACCAGTTATTTAAGCAGTTTATGTCGTAGAAGACAACAAAAGAATTCAGGGCCAATATGTAATAAACGGTTTCAATCTGAAGACACTTTTTAATACTCTTGAATGGAGACATAAATTAACAGAATATAGATATTGGAAATATAAACGTATAGAATTAGCAACAGCAAGAACAAAGGTATCACAATTTCAATTCAAACATTTTGAACAGTGTTCATTAGTTTTCATAGTACCAGGCTACTAGATCAAGTAGGAAGATGAAAAATCTAGCTTTTTATTTCCCTAGATATAGACCATGTGTGACTAAATTTCTGTAGCAGGTTCTCTATAACTCTTTCTCTCCAGTATTGTAATGTAAATAACTTGTTAAAGCTTAAATTAGTCCAGAAATTTAAAAGTTATACAATATTCCAGGCTGAAGCAATAGTCTATATTGACTTTTGAATTTGCACACTTGGGACTGGTAATGATCTGAAAAGCTGTAATTTCTCACTCAATATCCTACTTAGACTACACACATTACATTGAATATATGTTCAGGGATTGGGCATAATTTCAAAACGTTTACCACCACAAATGTGCTTGTTAATTCACTAGCAAATGCATGTACTTCACATTCTGTGGTTTGCCATGGTTATATCATGGTTACCTATACCTTTCTGTGTTTTTATCATTTCACTTAGATTTTCTACATTTCAATGTGGATGTATACATTTATTTTAAAGGCTAGCTGCTGCTTATGGGCGATTTAGAAGAACTATAACTGATGTTGCAGTTGTTGGGAGGAAAATGGGCACAAACACAATCAAACGGGAATCATGAATGAATGTCCGTTACTTCAGGTGCTGAGGTAAGCTCTATATATTATGATAGGGGGATGGAGAATATGATGTAATATCAATAAATGTATGTAAGTGGTTGATGTACTCTGGCTTTATTACAGTTTAATCAACACTAGATATAAATGTTACCCAACAGTGTGTACTTTAACCTTGTGATGGTGCTTTATCATTTCTGCTTTTATTTCTCCTGTTTGGTTTATTTAATTGTTTCATTTGTTGACTGAATTGTATAATGTTGTAGTTCACCATGAACAAGTATATATTGATGGAAATCTATGGATATAGTTTATTTATCTGAAAAGTAACCAACTGAGCATAGTTAAAGGGAATCGTATCATGTTTTATGCTTTAGAGAGCTGAACATTTGAATTCTGGAGAACAAATACTGATACAAATAGTTGAAGACCCTTGACAGAATATATGATGAACAACTTTCTGTCCTTTTCACAAATGCAGACACTTGACTGGCTTTGTAACTTTGCACTCAGAAATTAGAAACATCTATCACTTTGTAGTTAAGAAGCATCTGTCAATTAAAGAAACGGTGAATTGGTTTCAGCTTTTAATTTGCAGGTTGTGTGTAGGTAAACAATATAATTTGGTCTAAGCCTTTGTTACATTGGGAAAATCAGAGTCAATATTACTTTGGTTTTTTTCAGCTTCATTGAAAGTTAGCATTAATTCTACACCCAGCACTCGGTTTCAGAGCTGCCTTGTATGGCTTCTGCTTTGATCACTTAGGTCTCAGGAATGTAACTGCACCCATACAGAACTAAGAAAGCTTTTAATATAGTACTTTTTTAGTTTAATTCCCAAAGGTAGCTATGCATCATTTATGATTAATGTTTTATTATACATAGAAGGTCAAGAAACACCTGTTGTAAAGTGAGGATGGGTTTGTGATTTCAAGGCTATACTGACGATGTGTAAAAGCAACATAAAACGTGCCCTTGGTTTCTGTAGGGAGGTTGCAGCTCTAAAGGCTAACAAAACGGACCAAATCATTGAAACTGGTACTAGTATTAGCAACTCAACATGTGTTTCTTGAAATGATATATGTTGCATAGAAAATGTGAACTGAAGCATAATTTAATTACACAAAATGTGCATTTGGATTATTGTTACCCATAAATTAAACAGGGTACATATTAACACCAATTATAGTAAAGGAAAACACTTTATATATACAGTTTTAAGATGACAAAAAGTTGTTTACATATAGGAATCTGAAAAACTAGTTCTTGCATTCTGGACCAAAGCATTTAGATAACATCCTGTCATCAATTTCAATACAAGTTTGTAAAAGACAAATTTAGCTTTTGTATTTAATAAAAACTGAGCTCTACATAAATCTCTATTGCATTAGAAAGTCTCAGACCAACATGGCACCTATATTTCAGCTACAATGTCTGAGATAAGGTTGATAAGTGCAGAGTTACTTAGTCAATTCAAATGCAATACAAAGGCTATGGAAGGGAAGTAAGGGTTATGGTAGTTCTCATTTATTTATTGGGGGAGCAAAGCAAAGAAAGCAAAAAAAAACAAAAAAAAAACGTGCGATTGCTTTACCATTTGCAACTGACTTCTGAAATGTAACCAATTCAATTGAAACAGGATTTTATTCAGTACCAAGAACAAAAGAGTGGGGTGAAATAAATGTTCTGGAGTAAGGTAACAGACAGACATACAAATAATAGATTAGTCAAGAGGACGAATAAGAAAACAAGAATGCTCAGATGGAAAAGAAAACAGAGGGCTCTGAATAACTCTACTTAAATTCCACAGAAAGGCATTAAGAAATGTAAAAGAAAACACAGTATGAACCATACATTAGATATTTAGAAGGTGGTCTCTTTCAGTGTAACCAGTATGAACACAGGATTTTATTATTGTTACTATTAAGACTGATCTTGATCAGTTTCTCTTGTAGCTCTCCACTGACATATTCTGTAGTTTGCAAGAGAAGAGATAATATAGCAGCAGCATTAATATTTGTGTAATAGATGAGCCTTGACAAACTATTTTACAACCCAGTCTTGTGTGGCAAGGTGCATATCTGAACATTCACTCGCTAATTGGTTACACACACCACTTTGGGAAATGCTGTTAAGCAGGAGATTATATATACACTCACCTAAAGGATTATTAGGAACACCTGTTCAATTTCTCATTAATGCAATTATCTAACAAACCAATCACATGGCAGTTGCTTCAATGCATTTAGGGGTGTGGTCCTGGTCAAGACAATCTCCTGAACTCCAAACTGAATGTCTGAATGGGAAAGAAAGGTGTTTTAAGCAATTTTGAGCGTGGCATGGTTGTTGGTGCCAGACGGGCCGGTCTGAGTATTTCACAATCTGCTCAGTTACTGGGATTTTCACGCACAACCATTTCTAGGGTTTACAAAGAATGGTGTGAAAAGGGAAAAACATCCAGTATGCGGCAGTCCTGTGGGCGAAAATGCCTTGTTGATGCTAGAGGTCAGAGGAGAATGGGCCGACTGAATCAAGCTGATAGAAGAGCAACTTTGACTGAAATAACCACTCGTTACAACCGAGGTATGCAGCAAAGCATTTGTGAAGCCACAACACGTACAACCTTGAGGCGGATGGGCTACAACAGCAGAAGACCCCACCGGGTACCACTCATCTCCACTACAAATAGGAAAAAGAGGCTACAATTTGCACAAGCTCACCAAAATTGGACAGTTGAAGACTGGAAAAATGTTGCCTGGTCTGATGAGTCTCGATTTCTGTTGAGACATTCAGATGGTAGAGTCAGAATTTGGCGTAAACAGAATGAGAACATGGATCCGTCATGCCTTGTTACCACTGTGCAGGCTGGTGGTGGTGGTGTAATGGTGTGGGGGATGTTTTCTTGGCACACTTTAGGCCCCTTAGTGCCAATTGGGCATCGTTTAAATGCCACGGCCTACCTGAGCATTGTTTCTGACCATGTCCATCCCTTTATGACCACCATGTACCCATCCTCTGATGGCTACTTCCAGCAGGATAATGCACCATGTCACAAAGGTCGAATCATTTCAAATTGGTTTCTTGAACATGACAATGAGTTCACTGTACTAAACTGGCCCCCACAGTCACCAGATCTCAACCCAATAGAGCATATTTGGGATGTGGTGGAACGGGAGCTTCGTGCCCTGGATGTGCATCCCACAAATCTCCATCAACTGCAAGATGCTATCCTATCAACACACACACACACACACTTCTGATCTTCAAAACCACTGGGGGTTTACAAGGCAGTCCTTACTGAGCATATATTACTATTGTTAAAATTCACTACTTAATACTTAAATCACATTGCTATAAGGAGATCAAGGCTCATGCATTGGTAAATACATGGTGCCAACTTCATGCAGGGGTTGGAGAGCACTGGATGACTGTCGTTTCCCCTAACACCCAGAGAAAACATCTCCTGCACCCTAACTCATTTCAAACTAATGGATGTGAAATAATGCTAACCTGAAACCCCTGAATCCACACTGAAATCTAGTACGACGGGTGGTGCAAATCAACTCTATTTTGAAGGAGAATCCTTGTCCAAGTCAATAGTGGGATCAGTCAATAGAATTCATGGTCTACTAAGAGGAATGAAGAACAAATTATATAAGTAAACCCTGCTTTACTACTTCACAGGCAGGAAGATTAGGAAATGCATAAAGTCCAAGCAGACCGAATGCCGGGCGTTGCAATGTAGCGTGCGTTGTTCTCTTCTGCCCTAGTTTAAGGCTTGTAAAATGGGAGATCAATTGGTCACATGGTTTAGTGGCTTTGTTACATCACTCAATTAACCTTTCAGTGATTTATTCTGCAGAACTGTAAGTGCCACCCTGACTGACTCTCCACGGCGCTTGATTGGGCTTGTTCAAGGTGAGTTGTGTTCAATGCATGTGGCCGCTATGAACAGATCAGATTTCAGCTGGAGAAAGGTTCAGATGATGTTAAAGTCTAATGCCATATTGTGGTTAATTATATACATTTGAATGCATCTTCTAGTTATTATTGTTTTTAGCAAGTGTGCATGAGTTACACATTTTGCCATCTTGGGTAATGCTTACAGCACAGATGTGACACTGGATGCACAGACTGCACTTACGAATATACTTTGGAAGCCACATTGCAGGCAGTTTCTAGTTATAACTACTACGATGAAAACGTAGTGTCTGGGTTTTAGAATATGATTTCAGGATTTACAGATGGCCACTGCAGGACTTTCAATGCTTAGTAAGGCTCTGTTTCGCACAGCAGAGTTTTAATGTTTTAACATTAGTTGGTAACTGATTAGGAGTTACTTGACAAATGTCTTGGAAACAATATTCCTCAGTACTTGCACAGATTAAAACCGAAGTTCAACCCATACGCAAGTATGATTATAATTATTTACTTGGACTGGATTTTTGTCTACTGAAAGACCGGAGGATGGAAAATGGGATTGGCACATGGGTCAAGTTTTTATTTAATCTGAAACAGAAAACTGTGATCCCAAGAACCTGGATCATTCTAACTTAAAAGGAATAGATACATTTCTTAAACAAAAATATATTAAAGCATCTCCTTAGCCAAACTGAAACTCTTAACACACATGTAGTCATTACATTTATCTAGAATCTAGTGGTACAAGCCAGAGGATTAAAACGGAAACCTCCTATAGGTTTAGTTCATTTTTTTCAGTAGCGATACTTATTATTTCTCAAGTTGTAATACGAGTTACGTTACAGAAATGGGCTGTCTGGTGCCGCACAGAGAGCCTCAATAACACTAGCAGCCTGACATACACAGAAACTCGAGTTATGGTCACACTTCGGAGAAACAAAGCATAATTAACACACACAGTAAGAACCCATATTCATGGTTACTTTTCAATATCCTGTAGCTAACATTTGAATGGTTTATAAATATTGCAAATGTACATCTTCAAAGGGCACTTCTAGTTTTAGATCAGAAATAAAATCCAACCAAACGATTTGTCTCTTAGTTTCCTAAAGTAAAAGAGGACTGTTTAGACTAATAACAGTCAGAAAGCTGAAAGTCTGGGACACTCTTCTGACTAATGCTGCAAAACAAGCTTGAGATGCTGTTGTACATTTATAAAGCTTTGGGTTATGAAATGGTACACAACACAGCGGATATGTTCGTGAACAAATGGGTCTGAAGCAGGATTATTACAGCAGCAGGATCTCGGCTGGAGGGGGGGCACTTGGATAACTGGGCCGCCCCCCATGCGCGTGTCTGAAGACAAGGATGTCATTTCTGTAGCAATATCGATAGATTGATTTCCAATGTCTAGAATGCATTTCAAATTAACAGCACATGCAAGAATCCACTGAAAGAAAAGACAGGAATCACATCAGACAGATAATCGCAGACAAGGGTCGCCTCTATATCCGTGCTGCCGTCAGACATCCCTTTGCTGCTGAAAAAACTGAGGGACAACCATTCACAAGACCTCACGTTAAGCGAGGTCAAAGATAAATCTAAATCAATATCATTCTTTATAATGATTTCTAGATCAAGACACAGCATCACGGGAAAGCACAAGAGAAGAGAGCAGGTCCGACGGATTTGACAGGCCAGTGCCTGAAGGTGCAGCGCACAAGAGAAGCAGCTCTATGGCCCTGCAGCTGCAGCGAAGTCAGACCGAGCTGCTAGAATTCCTCGTGCACATTGCGAGCGTAGTCCATCAGCTTGCTCCCCGTGAAGTACTCGCTGTACTTCAGGATCTCCTCCAGCTCCAGGTTGTGGTTTTGATTCTCATCAGCCACCGCGATCATCTGCTTGGCCTCGTTCAGGGCATTGTACTCGTTCATAGGGTCCATGTATTCCTGCAATGAGAAGAGGAAGGTGAATTAGAATCCCAAAATGCCACAATCAAAGAAGAGCAGTTTGGGGATATTTTCCTTACGTAATGGGGCTCATTGTGTACGAGCTCCCCCTGACTTCACTGCCGTACAGTCCCCACTCTCCTGGCATAGCAGGGTGTCGCTCTATGGGCTGGAGCGCTGCGATGGCACGGCTCTGCTCTGAGCAGCTGACACTATACTTACTGCCACATTATGAAAGTTCAGCATCATCAACTTGCAAGATACTGTTCTACCTGAGGACAATCATATTTCCTTATTACCACCTGCTGTGATGGGATCATGATTCACTACATCACCAGCAGCAGGACATTTGATGAGATTTATGTACATTTCCCTCCTGTTTTGATTTCTTGCAGCACTGATAAAGCCCAGGCCAGGGGACGCTCATATTCCCTGCATCGTTCTCAGACTACTTGAATATGATCCTGCGAGTTTAATCCCACTTGCTTGAATGAGGCCCAGTGTCTTGAAGATGATGCATTAGTACCAGGGAAGTAACGGGCCTATAGTTCATCTGATCTTGTGATGAGGATGATAGCTGCATTATTCCATTTATCTGGAATTTGTCTTATTCTAGGACACTTTGTGAAAAGTGAATTATTTCCTTTACAAGAATCTCCTCTTCCTCCAGTTCTTTTCAGGATCTCCACTATGACTCCATCTACAAATGTCTTCCCTGTTTTTGTATTCTTCATGGCATCAGCTACATCTTCTGAAACCACGTCTGGCTTTTCACGCGTGTTCACTGCGATGCCTTCATGCTCACTGCGGACATCGCTGCTCTCCACACAATCCTGACATCCGGGGCTTTCATGGATGCAATTGTAATTTTTCAGGGCAAGGATTGGGTTCTGACTGACTGAATGTGAGAAGAGAACACTACAGTATCCCCTAATCAACAGAAAAACAAAATACACACAGAACACACAAATACCTTTAGCACAAAGGTTTAAACTAAGATTAACCCTTTAACTGTTGAAATCAGCCCACCTCCAGTTCTTCCATAGTGACAATGCCATCATGGTTGGCATCAATGACTTCCTCGAACTCCTTCTTCCTCTCTCGTACCCAGTCATCGTCAATGTCTTGTGCTTGCTGGTTCTCCACTGTGCCCATCGGCAGAGAGATGAACTCCGAGAGAGTCAGCTTTTTATCACCATCCTGATCTGCAAAGCAAAACCACAGTTTGTCCACACAGCGTCCAGCTCTCAGTCCTCACAGCTAAGCACTGTGGGCTGCAATACGCAGCTGTGACGTAGAAGACAAAGTGGTAATACTACTAGTAATAATACTAATAATACAAATAATAAATGGAACAGTTATAGAAACACATGAGCATCTTGGAAGGACACAATTTGACAACCTTTGTCGCTCATGAGGAGGAGATGGTCTGCTTGTGCTATTGCAGAGATATACTACAAATGGATTAAGGGCTTTGAATATTTATTCCAGTAGCAATTATTTTATACAAATATTCTGTTGAGCTATTGAACTGTGTCAGTCTGGAGTTTTGTGCTCTATGAAATTGTCCAATAACCCCAACTACACACAAAACTATTATATTCTAAGTCAGCTGCACTGGGGCAAAGTGCTTTTCAGGTCCCAGACCCTGTATTTCAAGTGTTATCCACCAGGTGTCACTGTAGCCATTTTAATTTTAAAGGTAGGGTATGCAATATTTTCCAGAAATATTTTTTGTTATACTGGTTGAAAGTCTCTTCACATCCTGATAGCAATCAATAATTTAAGTGGTCTAAATGTAAAAATATATATATATACATCTTCTGTGGAAGGGACAGGACTAAAAAAGGTTCGACCAATCATTGCATTCAGTCCGAATGTAATGATAGGATGTCCTTCCTGTCTGTCAATCGATAATTGCATACCGCCACGCAACTTGTTTGGGCAGACAATCACATGTCATCAGCGCGGGAACCTTGACGCTGTGCAGAGTGAGTGCGAGAATGGAAAGCGAGCTGCAGCTACTATTTTTAATTTAATATTTTATTTCTTAGCAGACGCCCTTGTCCAGGACGACTTACAAAATATAAGAGCAATTCAAAGTGCAGTTCAAGCATAATATATTTTACAAATTCCAATTTACACAAGTGAATATGAGATATACAGTGAACAATACATAAGTTTTACATCCTGGATTGTAGAAGCTGATGAGTGCAGACAAGATGTGAAATCACAGTCAAGGGCTGAGGGACAGGGAGCACAGGGGAAATGATAATAAACAATACGAGTACTAGGAAATCGATGTCTCTCTTAACTAAACTAGTAAACACGTGACAAACGACACTGAGCTGAGCGAGGCGACGGCTCTGCTGGCTTGTCTGGCCGTCCAGTGGCGACGACAACAACAATCTGGGCTAAAAAACTAAATAGCAATTAGGAAACCAACATATAAGCTGTGATTAATTAGAAAATTAGAAATGAGTGATGAGTTTCTTGGTGAAATTCAATTAATTGATGTGTTTAAAGAAAAGCTTAATGTAGCCTATAAATTATAAAATAAACAATGCATGCAACAATTTGCGCCTGGAGGAGGCTGCAGTGTAACGATGCACTCGGCACATTTCCTTCAGGTACATTGAGGGCCTACCCAAGTCACGAACGATTTCCTTGACCATGAACTTGAGCATGCCTCGGCTGTGCTCGGGGTGGAGGAAGGACAGGAATTCCTCTTCATTGAGCAGCTGGTCCGCTGGGGGATTGTCTGCCTGGAACCAACGGTCCTTCAGATTTTCCAGGACTTCTTGGGCTGCGAACACAGGAGACAACTCTGTTTAAAAGTCCTCCTACTGCACCACCACAAACTACACTTATTAATTCATTATTTAGGTGTCTGGCACGGTTTTATCAAACAGTAAGACACAATGTTCTGCATTACAAAACATTACCAGGGTAACATCATCCATATAAAAACATCTACCCAGGTCAGTGAACAACTTTAGAATGGTCTAGAGGCATAATCTAAACATGAGTCTTCAAAAGATGTCCAAGACACTGTGCCGTCCTAATGCTCATGGGCAGCTCAGTGCCACACTGTGGGGCGAGACAGAAAGAGTGAGGCCAGGCCATCGGAGAGAAGCCATGCAACAGAGTCGAGACGAGAGACTGCCAGCAGGAAGGAGTAGCAAAGAGAAGAGAGGAAGGAGGACAGGACTAACTTCAGCTAGGAAGACTTACTTTCTTCATCCACTTTCAGCTCTTCATTCTTCTTGATTTTTTCTGCCACTTCCTTCTCATTGAAGCCTTTGCTTGCCAAGAACTTTATCCGATACTCATCCCAGGTAACGTGTCCTGAGAGAAATGATTGTGTAACAAAGATGTCAAAGTGATTGCATTCCTCCTTCCACTTCATCATGAGGCAGAAACAAACAACCTACACTTAAACAGGCAGCGGTGCTAACAATCTGGCAAAACCACCTCACCCGAACCGTGTGCATGCAACCCGGTCCAGGACTGCGAGACGCGATGTGGGTTCAGTACGCTCTGACACTTCAGAAGTGTATCACGTTGATACAAGAAAAAACTTCATATTATAACACAATGTACTGCACTTTACTAGAGTGATAGAGAAAAATTATTAGTAAAAAGTATTTGACAACGAAAAAAAATCTACCTGCATGGTCACATGATGTACCGTAGACAAAAGCAGCAACAAACGAGCTCCAGCTGCATGTGAACTGTTCCCGAGACACGCACACCTGCCCCATTGATTTCTACACAATGCTTGCAGCAGCGCAAACTTTTAGGTCCGTGTGGAGAAACAAGTCACGTGACATTTTCTATATGCAAGTATTAATGGCCTTTATCTGCAGGTTCTCAGGAAGGTTACACTTGGGATCTAATGGATAGGCAAAGCCTTTCCCTTACCATCTCCATCGGGATCCACAGCTCGAAAGCTTAGTTTATTTTCTTTGACAGCCTGCTGGAAGTGTTCCTCAGTCTTCTCCATTATCCAGCGTTGCATTTCCTTGGCACTGACACTCTTATCTCCGTTGAAATCCACCCTGAGGGATGAATGACATCTAATTAAGGTATATCTTCCACTTGGGCAAATGGGTGCCACTTTGCCTGAAGTAGGGCTGGGTGATATGACTTAAAAATAATATCTCGATATTTTTAGAGGTTTGGGCAATACACGATATATCTCTCGATATTTCTTGTTTTTATCCAATCAAGCCACAAAATAAGACCAAAGACATTCAAACTACAAGTATTTTGTTAATCCTTCAATAAGCAATACTAACAAATACTACATGCAGGCTGTCATGGTAAATATATGCAGAATGCAACACATTACAGGTCAAGTGTTGTGTGATTGCTATTATGTGTGTTATGTTGTTATGGGATATTTATATATATATATATATTTTTTTTTTATATTTAAAAATAGCTGGCATTACAATAGTTTTAATAAATCTTAAATGCGGGGTGCCTTATCCCAGGGATTTTATATAGAACAATTATCCGTATTATATTAGGATGGTACAGCAGCTCCCGTCTAAAAACAGTCCATATTCACCGATGTCTCAAATTATTTTTTAGAGAAAAAGTGAACATCATAATGCTTACGCGTTTCGACTTATCTTCCTCAGAGCACATATATACATATACACAGTATGATTTACTGTCACATAACAACAATAACACAAGTAATAGTAATTACGCAACACATGAACTGTAAATGGTACAGATTCAGGTAGATTTAGCACAGCCGGGTTTATAGTGGCGCATTAACATCTACTAGACAGAGACATTTCTCTTCTGACTGTCGCGTTTCGATTCTACTTACAAGTACAGCATGTTGTTAATAAAAAAGTTATTAATAATAATAATAATAATAATAATAATATTATTATTATTATTATTATTATTATAATACAACTGTTGAACCACCTCACCATCTTAATAAAAAGAAAATGATACTTTCTGAATGTGTTTGCATTGCTTTCCAATTTATTAAAATGCAAACAAACGTTATTATTATTTTTATACAAATGATATCAGTCTAAATTAGCGGGGGTGGGGGTGCTTGCAGATCGAGTTTAGCCCTGCAACGAGAGCGGGGCGCAACGTGTGCGCTTGCGCATTAAAGAATCTCTTGGTAATGTTGGTTATTGTGTGTCAATTCTCTCTCCTCCATGTCTGTCTGCGTTTCTGATGCACATTTCTTGTCGCATCCGACACGTGTGGAAGAACCAGGAAGAACGCAAAACATCCTAATGACGAAAAATACTGCCGTAAAGATTGCAATTTGCGACACCACGATATAAACGATATAGCATAATATGAAACGATAGACGTTTTTCTATTGTCATACGATATATCGTCATATCGCACAGCCTTAAACCATACATTTCTTATTTAATAGAACTGGGAAAAACTTCACTAACTCCGTGCTATTTTTATGTTTAAGCACAATTTCCAGTTTCAAAACAGATAAAAAATAAACATAAGTTCCTCAAATAAGGATAAAGTTGATTTGAACAAACAATATCTATTATATCAAAAAGCCTACATATTATGTTCTAATAAATACAAATACTTTTCCCCTAACACTGTAGTGTTAAAGAACCTCTTCACATGTCTCACAAAGTTTAAAAGTGGTTTGCATTAAAGCTGAATCATTATTTCCCAATTTAACAGGAAAGGCTAAAAGATATTTGTCAGGTGTTAGCAATTCTACAGATGCTGAAAGAATTGTTTCTTCTTATTGGCCACGTTTTTACAGAACAACATCAAACTCTGACAGAGCCAACTGACTGTTTAAATGTAATCACTGTAATGCTACAGCAATGATGTTATTAATGCAGGATTTTATATCAACTGGTCCTGGGAATCCGTGCCGTTTTCTTTTTTGTTTTTGACAGATGATGTGGTCCTACTATTAAATTAAAACATTTAAATTGTGTATTCACATATTCCAATAAATAATACTGAATAAGAAATCAGTAATAAAGGAATTCATGGCCCTTTAAAGAAATGTCAGAAGCTGCTGTGAGATTATTCATTAATACGAGATGACAACACTGGGCCGGAATGAAGTCTAGAATTATGACGCAGGTGCCACAAAATATTAACTTCCCTTATTTCTGGTCAGTGCTATGTACTGCTACAGAACTCAGATGACTACTCACTTACTTTCATCCAATAGATGAAAATGAAATGCATAAACTCTTTTCATTATTAAAAAGTACAGCCATCTAACAATAATAAAAACAAATACAAACCATGACTGTGGTCTTATTACATCCGACACCAAGTGCTGCCACGGTCGCCAGCCATAACCCAAAAATGGTCCACCAGGCTCTTATGGCTCTAACATATCAACTCATTTTATTTTAATATTAAATAGAGCAAAACATTAAAATGTACTTTGTGATTTAATTATCATCATCAAAACCTATCCACTGAAAAGGTAAAAACTCAGATTTTGATACCATACTTGCTGAAAATCTCCATCAGCTTCTTGCGGTTCCTCCTGGGCTCAGAATCTTCTTCAAACTCCTCCATCTCCTTGCCTAGAAAGACCTCCTGGTGGAAGTCCTTATTGAGGTGTCCATCCATTTCCAATTTCACACCATTCAGATGGTCTGGGGGAAGGATCTCATTGTCCTCTTTGCTGTTGGGGCTTTTGTCCTTGAGGGCTGACATATTAGCTGGGCGGGCCTGAACGTCCGCCATGAGAAACACCACAAGGAACAGACATACTGATCCCACACAGACACGCACAACTCGCCCTGCCGTCATGGTGTGTCCTCTTTCCCAAGCTCTGCCAATGCCAGTCAAGAGGTTCAGACACTGCCAAGAAAGGAAAAGAAAATCTCTAATCAGCAAGTATATCACTACCACTTAAGGATCATCAACAAAGACAACTAAACAGTATTTCATGAAATCTAAATCAACTAAACATTTAATTTCCCTACTAATATTAAGATAATGCCACATTTGTTAGATTGGGTACTAGTTTCAATGATTATTAAATACACACATTCTGCATTTTAATGCAATTTTCTATATTTTCATAAATCACCCATCACCATTGTGCTAAAGCACTACCACTCCGACTGTCCGATTACATCACGCCTAACATACTGGTGAACACAGAGCATGGAGGTGGCAATCATGCCCTCTCCGACAGCCCTCGCCTCTACAGATAATTGTTTTAATGAAATACTGTTCAGTTGACCATTAAATCACTTCCACAATCAGTGGATTCCAGTGGCAGTGATACCCTCGATCAATTGTAACACAAGTGATTTAACAGAAGAAATGCAAGTGTGCAATAATTTTTGGTCTTGACATTTTCATTTATTTTGGGAATTTTAATGCTATCAACACTACACAGAGCAACACCATATGTTTTACAAACAATGGCATGTTTAAAATAAAACACAGATCATTCACACGCCGCAATCATTTCTGTGTGCACTGTCATTTGCCTTGGCACTGAGAAGATGCTTCATGTGGTCTTTCAGGAAGTTGTAGCTTCTCAGGAGGCATTCTTGAAGACAACATTTTTCCAGATCCCTCACATTTACTGGTTTTCACTTATGAATTGCATTTGTAAGTTCAAAGCATACATGCTCGATCAGATATGGGTCTAGAGACTGCAATGACCATTTGCATTCAATAAATTGGTCAATTGATTCGGCAATACAGGAAATTGAGCTTCAGGATAATCATACAATTACACAATTATTTGTTCCATAAGCATTCATAGTTATTTCTTAATGTTCTTTGCTAAAATGCTTGTTAAAAGTGAATTACAAAGTATAATATAAAGTCACGTTTAAAAATTCGACACAGACGATATGAGCGAATGTAACACATGTGAGGACCAGTGCTCTTGCAATTGTAAGTTAGACTGAGACACATAACGGTACGGTGGCCGAACTAGTCTGCGTTACACATTGTATTTCAATCACACTCGTCTGTTTGAGCTGCCATTGTCCACACGGTGCTGTGAAGAGGGGTTTCATCGGCAGTGCTGGAGCCGAGCTATCAAAACGCCATGTCCCCGTACATTCACATCCCCTTGTAAATAAGAAATCAAATGCGATCAGCTGACACTGGCACGGCGACACAGTGATATCAAGCACAGCGCTGGAAATGGTGATGCGAAGTGAGACGAGGAAACCAATGTGTATTAAGCACAGCTGAAAAGTGTCCCGCATTTAACCGATAATCTACCTAAAGGTGCGTATTTACTAATTCATAACCAGGCCGATCTGCAGAACACCGCGCTTAACCCACCTGAACGAACTGAAATACTCAGATTTTCAGATCAGACATTGAGACAGAGGAAGACATTTAAAAACCGCACGACACGTTCATGCCGCCCTACCTGCTGCAGCTCTTCTCCACGTTGGGTCTACTGCCTACACGATACACACACCCAGCAGCTGCGCATCCCGCTGTGTCCGCGTCAGGAGCCCTGTGTGTTGTGTGCTCTGTGCTCTGTGCTCTGTATGTTGTCAGCGCTGCGCTCGGCTGCGGCTCCCACTTCCTGTACACGTGGCTCCGTCGCGCCGCTCCGCCCCTCTCCACCGCTGCCGGAAGCGCGTCACTCTCGGAAAATGAGGAGGAAATTGCGTCATCACGTCTACAGTCAACAGACGTGTTCGAGTTGCGCAGATCTCCACAGCTCTGCGAGGATCTGCACTGCTCCACCAATGGGATCGCAGTCTGCAGATCTGCGCAACCAGGCGCAGGCAATTACCTGAAGAGCCTCACCTGTATGTGAAATCTGTTATTAAGCAAATTCATGTCTACACTCTGACAGCAGCACTCAGAAGAGCAAAGTACATCAGAAGATCGTAATTACAGTCATAGTTATATGAACTGAAGACACATATATATTGGGACTGAAATAACAAGTATACATACTAGTTCTAAATAAGATACTTACAGGTATATTGTATTTGTATATTATTTTACTGCTAGCTCTTACACCTCTGCCCCTTCAGCTCTAACACTTCAGCGCATCCTGTCTGCACTTGTTACCCATTAGAACCAGGATGTAGGATTTGTATTCTGTATTATTATTTATGTATGTATGTATGTATGTATGTATGTATGTATGTATGTATGTATTATTAGCAGACGTCCTTGTCCAGGGCGACTTACAACATATAAGCACAATACAGAGTGCAACAAATACAGTGCAATTCAAGGCATAATTCGTTTTACAAATTCCAATTTACACAAGTGAATACGAGATCTACAGTAAACAATATATGAGGTCTTACATCCTGATTGTAAAAGCTGATGGGTGCAGACAAGATGTGAAGTCACAGTCAAGGCCCAAGGGAGAGGGAGCACAGGGGACATCAAATAAACAATACGAGTGCTAGTAATGCAAGGCAAGAGTATGACAACACGTTGTATAAGCGCAATCTACAGGTCAATGAATAAATTACAAGTACTGTCTGAAAAAGATGTGTCTTTTGTAAACGCGGGAAGGAGGTCAGGGACTCTGCCGTCTTGACTTTTAATATTAACTGTATATTTACCTAATTTTTAAACTGTAATTGTATTATGTCTGACTTGTAACTTATCCTATCAAAAAATAAACATTATGAGTAGTAGTAGCAGTAGCAGCAGCAGTATTTGAATTAACAGTCGCTCATCTCCCGGCCTGCAGGGGGCGCCGCAGTGAAACTCTGTGCGCCGACGTGCCGTCCCAGCGTGCAGCGCGGCGGCCCTCAGTGCTGGAGCCCCGCTGTCCGAGGGTCCGCGGCGCTCACACCGGCTTGCGTGCTGTCATGTCAGCCGAGCGCTGGTCGGGATGATTGAATCTTCGGAGGCTGCGAGCAGGCCGTGCCGCGATCCCGACAGTGTGCGCCCGTGTGCTACAGCCCTCACTGGCGAGGAAGCCGCGCTCATCTCTGCAGTCTTCCTCAGGTACCGTGTCTGCGGCTCGGTGCGCCAGGTGAAACTGAAACCCGGCCATTAGCAGCAGCAGCAGGAGGCTGTGTGGGCTGTTTCTCACTGAAAATGCGTCTCATCAATGAAGCAAAACCTGATGAAATCAATTGTCCTATTTCAGTTGATCGTCTGAATTGTGTGCTCATGCAGCACGGAGCAGTAAAACGCGGATTGATTTGATTGATTGGTTGGTTGGTTGGCTGGAGATACTGGCTGGTCAGTGATGCTGCCCATGTTGGTACCCGATCACACGGATTCAGCGCGATTTGATTGTTACGGGTTTGATTTGTGTGCCTCTATGGGTGGAATTGATATTGAGGACATTGGAAAATTGACGAAGCAAAGGATAAAACCCGCCGTCACCGCCTGTAAACGGCTGGATGAGAGGACATGAATCGCCACTAGCGCCAGGGCAGCGGAGCAGGGCGTCCTCCTTCACGGTCACAGGACCTGCCTGAAGCCTGAGCGCCTGACCTTTGTGTATTTATAATCTTTTAAATGTGCTTTCTAATGGATGAAGATTAAATGTGCTACTAAACATTTCCTTACCATGTAATTGTTACAATAGGACAAGCAAGGATCAATACAATTGAGACTGAAACCCATTTTGTGTAGCAGGCGATGCTGAGGGTCTACATGTACAGTCTAGCTGCCAGGAGGTCTTTAGGGACCAGGTGGTCCTGAACTGGCGTGCCATCATTCCATCACTTCGACACAAGTGTTAGGGTTAATGATGGACATCTTCTCCAGATTAATTAGGAGAAGACCTTGAGAATACATCCAAGCTTCGGCACTTTCCCAAAACTGAAATCGTGGAAAGCGCGACAGCACATGTAGCTTGTGAGCGCGGTAGAGCGACTGGGCTGTCAATGTCAATAGCTGTGCAGATGCAGTCTTTCACAGCCCCGCCAGCTTTAATCATCTCTTCATTCTGTGTTTGACACTGTAGGTGCACTCGGGAATCATGGCCTTCAGGCATTTGAGAAATGAGACCCATCTGAGCAGTCTGACCATTTAAAAGGTAAAGAAAAATCACAAATGTCGGTGATCTTAGTTTTTCTTCTGCCAGTTTAGTGTAATCTCACTGCTGCACTTAGATCTTAACATCTTGTTTTCAGTTACAATATTTAAAAAGGAAAATGGTTAATATTAATATAATGTATTTATTTTGAAATACATATTGTAAGTTGTTTATAAAGTATTTAACAGTTTTGTTTTCTTTATTTTAAGTTTTACATTTGTACATAGAATTGCAGATGAAAAGTACTTGATTTTGAAGCTGGAACACTAGTACTTGAGCTCAGTCACATATATGATGCTACTGCGCAGCTGAACAAACGCTTCTTATTGAACATTAGCACTTAATTTCACAGCTGATGCATACGTAAAACCACCTATATAGAATACAGGCAGCCTAATGTTGTTCATTCAGTTACATTCACTGATATAAGGCACCTGTGCAAAGATCAAACAAGGAAAATGTAAAAACAGTAAACCCATCGACTTTACCTGAAACAAGTCTGAATGCTTCTAAAATCAAATGCTTAAATACATAAATGTTTCATGTTTTACATTGTTCATGTGACAGTTTGCTCAGTACAATTTATCTAAACTGAACCATAGTCCTAATTCTACACTTCTATTCTTGTTAAACTAATGAAACCCTATTTCTTTAAATAAAGTAGGGTAACAAAGTTCTGTCTCCTTCCAAGAAGTGAAGCCAGAAATAACTAGCAACATAAGAACATAAGAAAGTGTGCAATCGAGAGGAGCCCATCAGCCCCATCGTGCTCGTTTGGTGCCCATTAATAAGTGATCCAAGGATCCTATCCAGTCTATAACTCTAGGGCAACACTCTCTGAGCCGTAGAAAAATTACTCATCCACTATTCTGCATATTATAAATTTGCAAGAAAACTGTTCTTTGAGATGTACAGCAGAAAATAACTTTTTTTTTTAAAAAAATTTCATCTAGATTTTTCAGAAATTGGAACCATGAACCTGTTCCGGCTGGTGTGTCGTCACAAGACGACTCTGGCAATTGGGGTGATTTCCCTGTTTGCAGTGGTCCTGCTCTATCTGGCCAAGTGCACCTCCGAAACAGGGTCCTCACCCTACCGATTCCAGCCTCACTCTGAGATGCGTCCTCCGCACCAGGAGGCCCAAGCTAAGGTCCTGACGGCCTTCTTGGTGGTTCTCATAACCACAGGGCCCAAATACACCGAGCGGAGGAGCATCATCCGGAGCACCTGGCTGGTCAAGCATGACTCTGATGTCCTGTGCATGTTCGTGGTCGGGACTGAGGGCTTGCCTCCTGAAGATCTCCAGAACCTGAGCTCGGAGAACGCCCGGCACCATGACCTGCTGCTCCTGCCGGATTTGAAAGACTCCTATGAGAACCTCACCCTGAAGCTCCTGCACATGTACTCCTGGCTGGATCAAAACGTGGACTTCAAGTTTGTCTTAAAAGCAGATGATGATACTTTTGCCCGGTTGGACTTCATCAAAGAAGAGCTGCGGTCGAAAGAGCCCAAGCGATTATACTGGGGCTTCTTTTCTGGGAGAGGGAGAGTGAAATCTGTTGGCAAATGGAAGGAAAGCACCTGGGCCCTGTGTGATTATTATCTGCCGTATGCCCTTGGAGGAGGCTACATCCTGTCCTCAGACCTGGTGCACTATGTGCGGATAAATGCGGCTTATCTGAAAGTGTGGCAGAGCGAGGACGTCTCTCTGGGGGCCTGGCTGGCCCCAGTGGACTTACGACGAATACACGACCCTCGCTTCGACACAGAGTACAAATCCCGGGGCTGCAACAACAAGTACATCGTTACGCACAAGCAGAGCCTCGAGGACATGCTGGAGAAGCACCAGACCCTGCTGAAGGACGGCCGCTTGTGCAAGGAAGAAGTTAAACTGCGCTTATCGTACGTGTATGACTGGAACGTCCCCCCCTCTCAGTGCTGTCAGCGGAAAGATGGCATCCCCTGAGTCCTAAAATACATTTATTTATTGTTCTCAGCCCTGTGCAGACTGATGGGCAGAATTAGTTTTCTCCTCTGTTGTGCTTCTGATTGTGTGGGTTTCATGCAGCTGGACAGGACTTGAATAAATGTGAAGTGAGTTAAAGCTGTGGTGGTGTATTTGCTTGGTTAGCTCTCTGGCCCAAAGAACATCCTGCCATACTGTAGATGTATACAGTTCATGTCACCATACATTCAAATCTGAGGATCCTTCTGTTGGCGTTCAGACATAGTTTACATATGACGGTGCACTGTGTCTCTCTCACTGTGAGTCTGAAAGACACGACTGGAGATCCTTGCTTAGCAATCAGATCACATCCATTCCTGTCCTGAGATGCATTTTCACCCCCTTCCTCCTCCAGTCTCAGCACCTTCACTGCAGATCCTTCCGCCTGAGACACTGGCAGACACAGTGTGAGGGTTCTTCACTGTTATTGCAATCGATGAACAGGACCTGTTGGATTGAGAAGATTTATATACAATGTTTGTATGTTTTAATTAAATTAACAATGCAGCACAAATGACAAGACAGTAGCAATTGTGCTAATGCTTTAGATTGCCTGGACCAATTTAATATTAAATAGATAATGAATTAACATTCAACTACTTGATAATGAAAGTTCTATAGAATGCGGGTGTAGCATCTATCTATTCCAATGTGCCAGTGTTCCATCAGTTTGATATCTCTGCATTAGATTGCAGACACATTGTTGCAGCTTGTTTTCACTCTGACAAAGACTTTGAAACCGATTATATTAACATTCTATTGATCTTTATTGATCAAGTAGTTGAATGTTAATAGTTCATAGGTGAATATATAGTTGATATTAAATTGGGCCATGCAATCTTAAGCATTTTCCCAGTTTCTAATTTAGAGACCCAGTGCACTTCCAATGGGTCAGCCCACGAGACTAGAATTAAGCGTAGGAAACAAACAGTGTCTTGCAAAAGTTTTCACCCCCTTCCAAAATGCCACATTTTGATTAATTACAAATAATGTAAACTAATTTTGTTTATGAACTTTTTATGAACACTCCAATGATGAAACTGTTACATGTTAAGGAGGTTGAATGTCAACCAAACCTTCAAAGAAAATTATATATATTTAAATGTCCTGATTGCAAACGTATTCAGCCCCCTGACTCGGTGGAATCACTTGGGGCAGCAATTGACTGCGTCTTTTTGAAAAGGTTTCTACCAGCTGTGAGCAGTTTAGTAACTCCAGTTCTGACAAGGGGATTGTTGATGGACAATGGACCTTCAAGTCTCTAGGACATTTACTGTCTTCTTTTAAAACCAATCCAGTGTGGCTTTGGCCGTGAACTTCGGGTGATTATCCTACGGAAATATTCTCAAACCAGTTTTAGATTCTAAGCTGAGTCGAGCAGGTTTTCCTCTAGGATTCGCCTTTACTTTTAGCACCATTCATTTCCCCCTCAATCCTGACAAGCTTCCTAGTCCTTGCTGATGAGAAGCATTACCAAAAAGCAATGCCGCACCTCCAGTCTGGACTGTGGGGATGGTGCTGACTGGGCTCATGCCAGATCATTTTGTCTGCAGTATCATTTACATGTTTTGTCGCAAACCCCATTCGAGATTTCAGATGGGTCTTGATCCGTAATTGCTGCTGTCTTGCCGGTCGCTCACACAGGCCAGCTTTGTGCAGGAACTGGGATACTGTGATCTGTGGACACTGACTCCCATCTCCGACATGGAGCTTTACAGATGTGTCCAAGTCCCTGTTGTCCTCACGGTGGCGTCCCTCATGAGTCCCGGCTGCTCCGTTTGGATGTGCGCCTGCTCTGGCCAGGGATGGGTGTAGTGAAGCACATTCCACTTCCCAATGATGGTCGTCATCATATTCAGTGACTTCAGTGAAATATTCTTGTAACTTCATCCTGATCTGAGCTCCTCTACCACTTTCTTTCACCTGAAGTGATTTAGGGTTCCCGTAGCAAAGCTGAATACTGATGCAACTGAGAATCTTCTAATCATCTTTCAAGTCTAACATGTATATAATATGCACATTTTTATAGCATAGCTGTATCAGTTTGGAGTAGATTGTGTCAATTTGAAACATAAAGTCCCATTTGACAAATTAATAATTGCAAACTCAGACTGCAACAAGATGTGGAAATTTTGTGAATACTTCAGTTTACATTAACACCCTGGTGTTTTGTATTCCTTTAAGACACTTTGGTTTAGTTTCTATCTGTGTGACTGGAATGATATTTGTATAATTAAAAATATATTCATACAGCTGTGATGCTGGTATATTGCCCAACGCTAGTCAACACATTTCAACAGTAGTTGGGGGGGGGGCGAAATGGGGCTGGATGGGTCTAAAACTGGTGGTTTTAACTGATTTTGAACTGACCATCACCTGGTTTTTGTTATGTTTTTCAAAGTGAGAAGTAGATGAGATGAGAGGTGGTCCGTGATGGATGAGAGGGAAGAGACGCAAGAAAAGCAACTGAATGAAAGGTGCATCATGAGTGATTAATTACACCTCAGAAATAAAAAAACTATTGTAGATAAAACACCATCCTTTCTTCAGAGGTATAAAATGTGGAGACTTGCAATATTTGCTGCTGGGGCCATTGATCTTCTTGCTTTATAGAAATAACATCCTTTGGGCATTGTGTGTGGGTGTTTATATTCAAGCATATATAAGCTCACCTATGGCTGTCAAACCTGGTCACAAAGAAGCACAAGGATATGTCTGCTTGGAATAACAGGAAGAGATAGAAAAAGAAAATGAATGCGCATACACTTGATATACTTTTATATGTGGAGATGCACCTGGGGGTTCACTGGAACAGGCACGGATGAGGTACAGCCCAGGAACCCAGGGCTAGTGGAGAAATGATCAAGTCTTGCCCTTTGTTAGGATACGGACCTTCTGCTTGACAGCCCACATATCGCGGGCCGCCGCTCCATGCTCCTGGATCTGAGGGTCTTACTGGCTGACGGGTTACAATCACTGTCTCATAAGTCAGTGTCCAAAACTAGTGTTCTCCGCTTCAGGGTTGTGTTCCAAGGCGGTCCAAAGGTAAAATCCAGTACACTCAAAATAAACACAAACATGAGATAATCTCCCAGTCACCTTCCGCATCTTTCACCAAGGTACTGAACAAATGGCTATTCCAGGAGTGATTCTTTTATGGGAAGAACAAACAGCATCGCCTGGAGCAGCAACACACTCCTCCAATCTCCTGGCGGGGGAATCTCCTCAGCGCATGCAATGCTGGACAGCTCCATCAGATGTAGCCATTTCACTGTATATTCCTCCTTTCAATCACTGTCAAATGTCTCTGTTGCATATCTGAATGTACGTTCTCTTGCTAATAAGTTGCTGGCAGTTCATGACTTAATTACAGGTACAAATACTGATATTCTTGGGTTTACAGAGACCTGGTTCACTGTGACGATGCTTCTCCTCCGAGTGAAACCTCTCCGTTTGGTTATTAGTGTTTCTACTCGTAGGGTTGTGTTGCTGCTGTTCAAATCAAATCAAATCAGTTCCTGGTTTGCACTTCTCTCAGGGAGTCTCTTGAATCCTTCTGATCCCATTGCAGTATTACACTCAGAGCACTACTCTAAGACTGTCAGCGTTTATCACCGTTCTGTTAAAAAGGCAACTTCATATGATTGTCCCAGGTAATATGTGTATTTCTTATCTGTATTGTTTCTATTTTTCAATTACGGAATAGTCCCTGATTCTTTTAAAGTAGCTGCCAAAACACCAAAAAACTATCTTCACTGGAATATATTACAATCATCCAATTTCCCCCTTTTGTTTCCTGTTCAGACCCATCCTGATTTATTTGCTCCTTTTGAGTTACCTCATAAATCAAAAAGATTACATTTTCTATATATATATGCAGAAGACATTGTTATATTTATAATTTAAATCTTTCTTGGTGGGCCGTCTCAGTGCTAGCAGACTGTCTTATTGATATTCAAAACTGGATGAGTCAGGTTGTGTGTTTGTGATCACGGACAGGTCTTTGCTCGATCACTCCTGGCAACGTGACCTTGGGAAATTAATGTTTGAATCTTATGCCTGTTTAAAAACATCTTAGATTTTGTTTTATCCTAAAAAAAATTATCACAAACATCATGTTTGTGAAACAAAGAATACAATATACGATCACATTGCTTAATTTTAAGACACTTCATCAGTCAATCCGTTTTTAATTAGTATATTGCCCTTCACCAGCCAGATAGCGCTTTACAGATGAAATAGAAACAAATAGACAAACTAATTAACCATTAAGCACGGAGGAGAGAATAACAAAAATGCTACAGGATGGCAGATTGTTAAATAAATTCCTATTTACTATAAAGTAAATTACATTGCTACAACATTGTGGCAACATTGTGTGCTATCAGGGTTTAATGCAAGATCATATATTTATTTTAATAAATATTGTATATATTCTGTTAGCTAATAGATGATGTAGAAGTGCTAATCTTTCCAAATCAACTCAATAGCTCACAGTACCTCTACTGCTGCGCCTCTGCTCTGGGTTGGTCTCGTCCTCAGTCATCCTAGCAGCCGCACGTGATGTCCAGATGTCCAGCAGTAGGTTTCCTTCATTCAGTATTCACACAGTCCTGCCCTGTCTTCACTCCTGCCTTCTCTGCCCAGACTAATATGTCTTATTCTGCCTTTCTTCTGCCAGTCAGGCATCCTAGCCTTCAGCTACAGCACTCTTAATCCCATTTCACCACTTCTCTCTCTGCTGTCTGTGCTGGTGTCCTACCTCCCATGAGTCCATCCATGCCACCTGTCTGTCCAAACCCTTTCGCCCTGGTGCCCCCTGGCACTTGTATCCCCATGGTCCAGATGGTGGGCATCCAGCAGGCCTTCCCCCCAGTTCTGCTGGTGTCCTACCTGACAGTGTTGGCACCTGATGCCCCATCAATGTCTCTTTCTCAAAAAGAAACTGGAGAGGTAGAATCTAACAGGACTCATTATTAACTCAAATGTGTGAAAATTGGCCATTCCTACAGGAGTCGTGCTCTATGGACAAACAGCTAGAGGCGGCCAGCAGTCACTTCTTCTTGCTTCAACCAATCAAAAGTGACACCTTTCGACAGTTCAGACAGTGATTCATGCTCAATTTAAATGTGTTTTCTTGTTCAAATTGTGTGTGCAGTTTAGCCTTTGACTTTTAAATACCTGAATAGATCGTCCCAAGGTTTTTCAAAGGAAATGTTGACGCTATACACGGCTAGTCCCTCTTATTGCAGGACATGGTGTTACCTGATTATCCCAAAGGTAAACAAAAATAAAACCATCATTTCATGTAATGATCCTAAATCGTGTAATTCTATTCCTGCTTCTGCCTGTGATGCTGAGACCAGCTGTTAAGAAAACCTATTTTATAAAGCTTTTATGTATTCATATTTTTTTATTTAAATAAACATTTTTATTTTACAATTCATAACATTTTACTTTTAATATATTTCACTGTAATTGTCTAAGCTTGACTGGACGGTGCTTTAGGTACTTCTAGTATGAAAGGCACTAAGATGATTTGAAACCTTAGATCTTTAACCTAAGGAAATACAGATATTTATATTTTGCATTTCACCATTAGATGTCACTCTCTCCATTACATAGGAAACTTTACAAAGGCCTGCCTTCCTCTCAAAGTATTTAACACTGTTTGCAAGGCAACACTGTAGGAAATATATCATCGTCCATCTTTTCACCAGTTCAGCACGGCGTCAGGGACAATAGATATGCTTAAAGTTTGAATGCCATGAAAGGAATGTCTGCAGACCATCTTAACAATGTAAATAAAAGACAGAAATGCAATTACTTTTTATTTTTCAGGAGATTGTTAGTGATAATACCTTTAAAATAATAATATGGCAGACAGTCTAATGGTGTGACAATTACTGTGAATGGCTCCTGGGGCCCTGTGTGTGGCACATGCAATTGAACTGAAAAAAATGCTTAAGCTTTAAGCAAGGAGTAAATAATCCTTATGAAATAAATTGGACGGATGAATTTGGAAAGCAAGAAAGAAAACAAGTATAACAAATAGATTTTGCCACAGGACAAGAAGAAATCAAATAATGTTGTACATCGTTATCATAAAATGAACTAGCACTCTTTTATTATGTATTCATTTATCGCCCTTTAAAGAAGTAAACAAGAACGTCTGCTAATGTCCCAAAAGATCGATAAGTCTCACACCTCTTCAATCTTATTGCAATATATCTGTATTGTTCTGTGCTCGGCCACATGAGAATTTCAGAATTCATCACTGGCAATTTGTCAAACGAGCTTAACTAATCATTTGGACACCCCTGCATATCATAACATTTTAAAAAAAATGTTCCGGCAAGCAGACAGTGAAGTGAGTCTTCTCCTATTATTCCAGGAACTATGTATTTAATCCAAGGGATAAAATGGAGCTGAGTTGTGGTTATCAAATTTGCTGATGAGACAGATAAGCGAGATGGATGAAAACAGGAAAAAAATAGTAACAGGAGGTCAGAAAGAACACCAGAAATCCTCTGTTTTTTTAACGAAGAGGCAGAAGAGAGTGAACTGAGAAATCAAGCCACTCACATGCAGCCGTCTATCTCAAACAAGGACAGGCTACCTATCCCTCGCAGGCTGCGATAACATTTGCTTTCAACACTAAAGAGGCGGAGAAAAGCAAGCCAGTATGTTGCAGATGCAGAAACATGCTCATTTGGGGGTTTGTTTTTCTGAACTCTGCTGCTCTGGACGTTGTGTGTGTGTGTGTGTGTGTGTGTGTGTGTGTGTGTGTGTGTGTGTGTGTGCACAGCTTGTTACTCGCCAAGGAAAGTAGAGAAGGGATCCAACCAAGAAGTATCAAGTTTGAAGTTGTTTTGAATCTTCCCTTGAGGGCTTTTCCCCTCCTTTCACTTGAAGGAAAAAAGGTAGGCTAAAGGCTAAAAACAGGCTTTTCTGTCTCCCTGTTGCCCTTTCTGTGCAGACACCACGTGCGAGGATGACAGGAGGTGCTCTCACAGTAGTGCGCTGCTTAACAAGACCGGCTGTTATGGATTTGACACTTTGCCTCTGACCAACTCACTACAAGGAAAGAAGGAGAAGCGCTACCCCCCTATCCCCACACCCCCAGACCCCTTCAAACACACACACACACACTCCTACTGAGCAGAAAGCGTGAAAAATCTCACTAATTGACTAATTTGCTGTCAGATCTATGCAGATCTGCCGCTCCTTGGGACAATTTCTCTTGACATATTTCATAGTTGAGTAAAGCTCAACTTTGCTAGAGATCTGTGACTGGTGAGAAAACTTGTCTGGGACTCACGCCTGCAGCACAGAGACTGAGAGGAGTTGTACCTATTGTGCCTTTTTATTTAATACACTTGGTCTTGCACAATTGCTCCTAAAATTGATTCGGTCACATCAGATGTCAAGACCCAGGGGACTTTTTTTCTACATTTGATGATTCTGGAGGAAGACAATAATACAAAGGAAAGCCATTCAAGATGAAGTGCTGGATGCTGGCTTTGGTGACTACTTTATTTTGGATTCAGCTGTCCCTCTTCAGGGAAGTTAATGCAAAAAAGGAGAGGAAAAAGCAGAAGGAGACCCCCCAACACACTGAAACTTACAATGCCACACTTTCTAACAGTGAGGAGCTCAGTGGAAACACAAAGGTATGTGGAAAAGGGTTTTCATTTTCTATTTCTCTCAGAATTTGAAAATTGTCTTGTATAATTGCACTTTATTGTCATTTTATCAAGTAGTTTAATTATGGGTATCATTATGTATGACATGTAAACAGCCCAGTGCTGTTCATCATTTGAGACATAACTTGAGACAAGTCTGGTGCCAGTTGGAAGATATATATGATTTCTGTGTCTCTCCTGTATGCAGGGTAACCCTCTCTCCACTGTACCAGGAATGCAATCTGCTGTAATTTTAAACTGTGATCACTTCATTGTTGTGACCTGTAGTGACATTAAATTCATTTTTTATTTGAACAAGGACTCTAGTGACTGGTTTCACATATTAGTTCTGATCTTAGACTCTCTAATGCAGGTTTAGATAAGAAACTGCAGGGCTGGAACTAATGTGTGAAACCTGTGAAATCTTAACTTTTATTGATTGAAATGTACTGCCTGGATGGCAAAGAACATAACTAAACTTTCAGTTAAAAAGTTAAGCAAATTATAAATGCATGTGTGTGTGTGTGAAAACATGTTGAAATAAAATGCTATCATTCAAAACGGACATTTCACTGCAATTATGCATATTTCAATCAAAGCTACAAATATTCAAATCTTCTGTTTTAGCACATTCAGTCTGAACAGTGTTGCAGATCATATTTATGCAATCTGCATGTGGACACATTGGAAACCCCTTTTAACAGTTTCCTGTCATCAAAGAACATCCCACGTACCTCCCAGATAATTTCAATGTCATTACAATCAGGGCAGTGCGGAGACGAGCACATCTGATATTCATACCCATTGTTCCTTCAGTCATTTTGACTGAGTCTGCTGTTTGTTTCAGGTCATCATCTTGACAGACTCATTTACATTCCTCTGGACACGGGTTCTCAACCCTGCTTTTTGAGCTCTCGAATTGCCCTTCTGTATTTACTATAGCCTAGAGCACACACCCCAACTGAAATGATAATTCCAGCACTTAGGGCTAGACCAAATCAAAACTTTGACCCACCCGCAAATTGCAAATTAAAATGTTATACGCTATCATGTTGTGATTTATTAAGTCGCTTCTAACAATAAATTAACCCCCAAACAGATCTGGTCTAGCCCTTAATGGTGACTTTTTGTTTGACAGAGATTCTTCCTTCTACCTTATACAAACCCAACAAGATTACCCTTAAGCTTTTATTTAAGTTTGTACATCTAGGTGTATAATTTATGATTGGATATTCAATTTAACTCCACCTTCATAAAAAAACAACTGTGCATCATACAATCCTATAAAACATATTAGGTAACTGTATAACTCCTGCATACTGGTGTGTATAACAGGAATTATTGTCACAATTGGTCCAACTTGCAAGATTGTGGCTCTCTAGGAGCAGTAGTGTCATTAGTGATGAAGCCTAAGACAGCAGTTCTCAGCCCTGCTCCTGGAATGCCCTTGGTTTCTGTTCCAAATGGTTGCTAAGCTAATACATTGAACATTAAACTGAATTATTGGTGATTTGCTTAAATATCCCTGAATCTAAATCAGAAGACAGGGCTTATTCCAGAACCACTTACAGAACTAAAGGCCCCATTTTCAAAGCAGATGCGCTGGTGCAACACATTTTTGTTGGGTCCAACCGTAGCATATGTAGTCAGTGCTGCTCGTATCGGAGCCACACCTCCGCACCTGCACCTCACACCTCAACCAGCAGAGCGACAAACCACTGCAGCAACAGACTCCCAACGCGGGGGTTTATTCAATCTACTGCATTCAGAGAGGGATTGCATCATTGCAACAAGCTTGGACACTATGAGCCCCATTAGACAGAGATAGCCTGTGAAGAAGTTACAGCTGTATCCCATTTTCAACATCAGCTTTGCATAAAAACAAAGCCCCGCATCGTCACAATGGTCTGGCTCAACTTTGGGGGGCATTTCCTGCTTTCTCAAACCCTCCCTTCAAATTTCTCAAACACTGCAGGTGATTGGATCCAGCCCATTAGCCAGTCCTGCTCAGAGCTGTTACAATTGTGGTGGCAGCTGCAGACAACAGGAAAACTCCGAAATACAACGAATGGATTGGACACAAAGCAGCACACTTGTCTGATAGTAAATAGTGTAACAGACTTGACTTGGACTACTATTATAATATAAATTGCAGCAGGTTTCCATTTTCCCGTTTTTCCCATTTTCTTTGTAATGCCATTTGAACGTGACCATGTATAGCTGTTCTTCTTTGAAAACAGCGTAAAGTGAATATAAGAATGTGTATATTGAACTTAATGTATGTTTTTATTTAGGATATGTATTGTTTCATTATAATTAAATAAATATCCATTATGTAGCTTTTATATACATATACTCTCAATATTTTCACCCCCCCCCCTTCTGGTTGTTTAATTTTGTTATTTTCCACGGGCGTCATAAACAGTGGTCGAACCAGACACCGCATTCGCCTTCATTGCAACTGGCTGCCGTGCACTGATTTCTTTCAGTTTTACTATATGAAGATTTTTTCCAAATGACATTGATTAGTTTTGAATAGTGCCAATATTACTGCACTCTCATCGTCTGTGAAGTTGGGTTTTCTTTTTTAAGGACTACCTGATTGAGCCATTGCTGCTCTTTCATTTGAAGAACTTTTGCATGAGTGTGCTTTCCTTTCATTTGTGTAGCTTGTGCATCTCATTTGAGAATTGCATTTCTGGAATTTGTCACAGGAAGAATCACACGGATTGCCTTGCATTCATTTTCACAATAAGGCCAGCGTGGAATGAAAATGGGGCTGTAAGGCATGTTTGCAAGTGCAGCTCGGCTCCCATCGTTAATTGCCTGCAGGGCGGTGAGCTGTCTCCTGGGGAAGGACTTGTTAGACAATTGAGCAGCTTGAGACTGCGGTCACATGCTGTGCTCTGATTGGCTGGTCAGTCATCCGGTCGGACACCTGGAAGACCCTGGCAGCTCTGTGAAAGGGTAGGGCAGCGCTTTGCATTTCGTTGTTTGTGTTTTCACCTCTAGCTGTAATGTTGCACAAACATTCGTTGCCTCCTTCATTATTTTTCAAAATCTTCTGTGTCATGTTTTTCAGAGAAAATCCAATCTTCGATTGAAACAGGAGGGAATCGATCCTCACCTTTTCTGTTTCTTATAAAGCGTATTATTTGGACACATAATTCCTTGGAGTCGCTTTCTGGAGAGTGATGTTAACAGACAGCCTGTATCTATTCACCTAGAGGACAAGAGCCCCTAGGATCCTGAAATGGTTTTGAGTACCGATTCTATAGTCAATGCACTTGAACCCTAAAGTGCAGCTTAAAATATATAAATGTTACACAGCAGCTCAGTTTGCAAGTCTCTGTTATGAAAATGTTAAATTTAATACAGAAGCACTTATGTGATAAAACATTATTGTAATCATATAGTAGAGAAATCACGTATTAAGCTTACACAGAGTACATATAGAAAACATGAATATTTCGATACCTTAAAAGAAGTATATCTTCCATTTGAAGTATAGACAGTTATATGAGAGTCCATCTTTGTGAAGCACTGTACCCAGAATGCTCCAATACAAACCCAGCTGTATACATTCGTAATTGTATGTATAAAATAATGAGATACATTGTAACAATTGTAAGTCACCCTAGATAAAGGTGTCTGCTAAGAAATATAATAACGATACACAATAATAACTGGGGTGTTTTCTAGCTGTTGCCGCTGTGCCTGTTTGCTCCAGTGACATTCGTGTGGTTGTGGGTGTGTCTTATGTTTGTGTGTATCTTTGTATTTTTCAATCAAATAAACATAGCTGAGATCTCATTTTCCTTGTAAGAAGATCTTGAGCAATTTTGTTTGTAGTTTTCCATGTTATTGAGATCGATATTTAAGAATATAACAATGTGGGAAAGTCAGTGTCTAACTCTGCACAATTGTACATCATCTCAATATTGAGCTTTTGTGATGTTTTAGGATTCTAGAATACAGATGGAAATGCATAACTTCTGTATTGGGGTTTAACAGGGACTGGGTCATTATGAACTATAGCAGGATCACATGTTTATAGTTGAATACATTAAAACATGTTTTAATAACAATATTTATTAATAATTTTGTCTAGTAGCTTACTTGCAATGGACACATAAATCAATGTCCATTGAAAAATAAGACAAAAAGGAAAACCTTTTAAAATCTGGGTCATTCATTTCACACATATTCAAAGTAAAACATACAGTTGTAATTCTGTATTCACAACCTTCCTTTTAAACATAATTTAATTAAAAATATTGTTTCTTAAATAATAATTAAATGATATTCAGAGATATCAAGAATATAATTTAAGACTTTGTTGAACCCGGGTTGTGCACAATTTTAGTTTCTTAATTCCGCACATTATGTCTGTGTGGCAATAATGATATGTAGCAGGTCTGTTGGATTGTGTAAAAGCTGTGGAGCGGCTCATTGTGAATCAGAATCTGGCTGCATGCTTTCAGTGAAGCTTTCACTTGAACCTTCAGCAAATGCCACAAAATACACACAACAAGGCCACACAAATGAAGGATTAAAGAGCATTTAAGTTTATTGCTAGCAGTGGCGCTCGCCATTGACCACTGAAGGATTTACAAGGTTGTGCTGAGAGCAGTCTAGACTGATATCACACCCAGCTCTTTGAGTAACGCCTCGGAGTGGCCCGAGGGCTCTGCTGTGTTTTCCTGTTCCTTCTCAAGCTGTGATTAATGCCTCTGTGCAGTCCTGTCACAGGCCTCTGTGTGTGCTGGGCCTCCCGGCGCTCCAGTCCCAAAGAAAACACCCCGACCCTGGAATGGGTTCCACTATTTACAGCACAAACACGCTGTTGATGGCCAATGACCACAGAAGGAGCAGAGGCTTTGTGCCCAGCGATTCGTCATGCCATCGGAAATGACATGAGATGTGAGAAAGTGCAGTTTGATGGGTTTGACAGTCAGTCTGGTAAAAGGGGCAGCTGCTCAAATCTGCTCCCTTGCTTTAGATTTACTAGCTTCATGGACCGCAGCTCCAACAAGCGGCCACCTGTCCTCTGCTCCTATACTGAAGCATTTCTTCCACAGTGACGGGTTTGAGAAGGAAGCTCATAGAACTGCTTTTTTACTAGTTCTTACAGTGGAATGCAAACTTGTGGCGGGATTAAATAAAATTTTTGACCCATCCGCTAATAGAAAAGTAGAAAACTGTACTTAGTTGCTGCTTCATTTTTAGTAAGATGCCACTTTCTTCTAATCATAAATGTAACCGCAATAATGTACAGATTTGTAGTTTTCTATTAGCGGGTGGGTCAAAGTTTTGATTTAATCCAGCCCTTGGACTAAATAACTGATAAAACATGCACATTTTCTTCTGACTTTTAATTTGTAGTCTGATCTCAATTATTCAGGCAATGCAAACTTCAAACAATTGTATTGTACAATATATAGACTATTTAAACTTCAATCTATGTAAAGAATATTATTATTATTGTTATATTCACCACAAATTCTACTACAAGAGTTGTTTCCAGAACTGTTTGTACTGAACATTTTATCTTTTTTTATAAGAAAAACTAAAACAAAAAACAGGCTCTTGAACATCTTGTAAAACACCTTTTTCAATGATGAAATATATCTTAAAATTATTAGCTGTTTAGCAGAAGACTTTATCAAAGACCTTACAAACCCTAACAATATTCTTTCTACATATATAACATAACAAAAGTAACAACATCTGCATAGAAAACTAAAAACTAAAAAACATCTGCATGTAACTGTGAATGCAATTAAAGAAGATGAGTCTATAGGTATAATCTCAATAGATGTGTTATAAGGAAACACCCACATGCTGACAGACAGTTAATTCCACCACTGTGGGGCAAGAGTGGAGAAAGAATGAACCCTGGAAGAGAAGGCATGATACACTCAAGGTAATTCAGACAAAAGTAATCTGCAGTAATCTGCAGTAATCTGCTAGGCTGCAGACACAAGTCATTCACTCACAAATCCATCCTTCTGTTTACCCAATACTCTTCTTTAATGTCCCCTAAAGTTTCTGAGAAGGGATTATTATGTATCATTCTTTCTTTGGTAGGCTCCTTTATCCAAGGTGATTTGCAGCATTATAAAGTGCAATATGAAACACTCGCACCATTACAGTGAAAACAAAGAGTTCACTGGCTTTCAATGAATGCAAGGCAAAAGCAAAAAGGCAAAGTGTCTGCAGATAAAATTGCGATTCAGCAGCCATGCACGCTATCACAGCCCACAGATGGAAACTGGCAGGGGCTACAAGTGCAGTCTGAACCAATGGATTATGAGGAGGGACTGGAAGGTGATGAGAGATGGGGCAGTCTTGATGATCTGGGGCATTTGGTTCCAGCCCCTGGGGAGCAAGAGTAAGAGGGGAGGCATGACTAGTGGGCAGAGAGAAGGGCGACTGCGAGACACGAGAGACTGGAGGAACGGTGGGGCAGACAGCAGGCAGACGGGTGAAGGAAGCACTAGATTAGGATGAGGTTTTAATTTCATGTGAATTTTCTGAGACTGGAAGGCTGTGAAGAGTCTCAGCACTGAAGCCTTGTGGAGTCTGAAGTATTAAATAAATCACTGTATGTACTATACCAAACATATTTTATGGGGTAGCTTTTAAATGCATAACCCAAATTTGAGCCAGATTAATGGAAAGCCTTTAAGCTTTCTCGATTCGTGTCATGTGCTACTCATGCTATAACTTCAAATTAATATTTTTGCCTCAGCTGCATGTGGTGTAATTTTGCTTTAATGAATGATTATGAGAATAAATGACTGGTTTGATTCAACATAATAATTTAATTAATACCAATCACTTCACATACAACTAGACAATAGTGTGATTTCTTTCTTTTCTTGTACATGCTTCTTAATGCACTGTTGCCCATCTGGAACACAATCCTGACCTGTCTCCTATAGATCTATTATTGTGTAATAATCTGGGTAGTGAAAGCTGGATAATTAGTTACCATTAATAGAAAGACAGGAAAATCATAATGATATATATTCTTAAATAATATGTTTTATATTCAATCCAATTTAGGGTGCTCATAAAATGACAATGCTCAGACTGTCAGAACCCTCTAAATGGTATAACCTGCTACTCATGAATTTCTACTTCTGAGAACATAGCTGTCAGAATATGTAATTAATAAGCAATCGTCACAAGACAATACACCACACACTAGCAATGCTACCAGATAGTCAGATTTGTTTGGGTTTCATGGCGCAATATGGATTATACACAATTATTCATTATTACCACTGTATATATTTACAATAGTAATTATGTTATGCGGAATTTCATTGCAGTTTATCATACATTAAAGTTCCATGCGCTGTTCATTTATTTATTTCAATTCAGTCTGAACTGTATCTCTCACTCTCTTTTAAACCCCCAACTGTGGCGTATGTGAACTCTTCCCAGCGCGTGAGATGTGTCCTGCAGCCTGAATACTTCAACTGTGTAGCCAGACAACAGAACTGCAGTTATCAGCTGTTAGGTGTATTTATTGGACAAGATCCAAGGCTATACATTACAATTTGAATGTGGTAAACATTCTTTTGGTTATTTAAAATATGTAATGTCTGTTTTGTTATTTTAAATTGGTTTTAAAAATGATCTACTTCAGTAGAAGTGATGTTTCAGTGGTAGCAGCAAGATATGACAGGATTTACTTCAATACGATGATATATATGTGCAATGATTTTGGTATTTTTTGTCAAATGATTCATTATTAAAAATTGAACTACAGAATAAAATTGGATATTTGTGGATTTGGGGCTTATAATAGTCTTTTAATGCAAACATAATTCTCTCGTAAATGTTACTTGCCCACAATAGTGTAACACTCACATGCTTAACCAAAGAAACAAAATATCTTCTTTTAGCACATGGTCTACCTTCCAACAGCACCCATTTCCTGAACAGCGCAGTAGGTGGCAGCACTATAGACATATACAACAACATCTTTATCTCTTTGGGCAGCACTAGTAACAAGCAGAGGAAAACCAGATGTGTACCTAGAACAAGGCATATTACAGACTATATGTGAGCATTCATTTCTAAGGCTAGTAAACACTGCTTTACAAAAAATATCTCAAAAACAACTAAGATGCCTGTGATATACAAAGAGAACATGTGCGTCAACAATGCATTTACATTTCTCTCAGCACTGTGTACTGTTGATTCCTGAGAGCAATGTGCCTCTGAGTTTTCATTAACATGTGAAGTAGTGAGGCATATCAGAGTGTACACACACACATTATTATTATTGATTAATCACACACATCTGAATTAAATACACAACAGAGTAAGAGTCTGCATGCCATGGATTCCTACACAGCATTGCTCCTGTTTGCACACTGCACATTTTTACAGAACCATTAGTCATTAAATATACATTTTCCTATATACCCTTAATATACAAATAGGCCTTATCTCCAGGGCAAGCAATCATTTAGATTATTGTGGAATTCACATTTTTTACATTAGGTCGGGATAGTTAAACTGGTTTTAATGGTCTCTTAATGGTTGTTACAGTCAGCTGTATATCACAAAATTCATAGAGAATCACTAGTCTACCAATGAATGGACATGATTTTATGGTATACAGTGTTATCTCAGGACAGACGAGTAACAGAGTGGTGTGGTGAGAGGAAACCGGATTTCAGAGAGATGCCGTAAGCTGGGAAGTTTGGGGTATTTGGGGTTATTTGGGAAGGCAGAAAGGACAGCAGGTGGACAGGTAGCGGGAGGAAGACACATTTTGAAATGTCTATGTGTGCGTGGTGCCGATGTACAGACTGCCTTTTCCTTCTGTGTCTTGTTCCGTCTGTAGTAATGCAGGTAAGATCGGTGGCTATTCTGGCAGATCCGGTTTACTGACGGGTTTGAACTGTTGCGTTTTTTTACCGGAGTGACTTCGGTTTTGGCTGGAGCAGCAGATCTGTCCTGTGTTTTATTTGTATTTGTATTTTTTCCAAAGGCACACTTTCACAAAGACACTGATTACTGGGTTTTCATATTCGTTGATTTGTCTACATTTTGGGATGAATCTGTTGGATGTGTAATACACTGTTTTTGTTTTTTGCAATATGATTTGTTTTGTTTTATGTATAAAGGGAATCAAGGATTTGTTTCAGTTTTTTCTTTATTAGTTTTGGAATCAACTAACGTGTGTCCAGATGGTTACTGTAATTCTGTTAAGAACAGACGTTAGTCTTGACATCTTATTTTTGCTTTATTTGATGTGGGTTTCTCTGTAACCTGTTGATAACAGACATAGTGTTTACAATAATATGCATTTTGGATGTGTCTGTTTGGGGAGACTCCATGTTCTTTGGTGTTTTGGTTTGCTAATATGATTAAATATCTATCAATGTATAAGTGTGTATCTATAATCATTATACACACATTCCTGGTGTGAGTGATCTAAATTCTTGCAAGGTCGGTGTCCTGTGGTCAAGGTGGGATCCTTCTAGTTGGGGGGTTGTATCTGGTGCCAGTTGATTTGAGAAATTACATCAATTCAGTCTTTCTTATTGATTTATTGATTGGTAGACATACCTTATGTATGCCCGATTAGGCTTAAGTCACAATTTGATGTGAAAACCTGCGTCTGCCACTTGCACAACAATTTCCATTGAAACGTGTATCCCATTTTCTAATTGGACTTGAGAGAAGATTTACTCTGGCTTTTTACATATATTTCTTATTTTTTTACTTGAACTAACACAACACAATGTCAATAATCACATGTTTCTGTAGAGACACTATGAGGAACCAAATGTTTCAAACTAGGTTTTCATGAAGACGGTCATTATCCATCTAGTACTGATTTAGCAATGATACACAGTGATGTCCATTCCAGACAACAGACAGATGAAACAGGTGTCTTGACATGGATGCAGATTTAGGGTTAAAGAGAATTTAATACAAAGCTTAAGAGGTTTTCCAGGTGTTCCCATTTAAATGGATATTTCATGTCCTGCATGCATGCATTATTGAACAATTAATTGATCAAGCTTCAGACTCATTTACTGTCAACCAAAGGATCTAGATGGACGAAGAGGCCTCTCTCTCATTTCTTTCTTAAATAAGTCTGTCTTATCTACTGCAGAAATGAAAATGTAAAGCCAGTAAGTATACATTTTAACAAACTGTTTGCTCTAATTTATATGTGAAGCAGGTGTTTATGCTTTCATTTCACTCGCACAAGTCCTTACTAGATAGGTATGCACTCTCAATGTGTTTATCTATTTCAGACATGTTTATTCTGTCAGTGTTCCTAGAAGTGGGGGGTTGGGGACATACAATTAAAAATCAACTTCTTCTTTTCATATTGACACAGCCTATGAGAAATAACTGCACCAAAATCTAAACAGCAGCAAAAAAATACAGACACATTTCCTGAACAAACAAGCTAAATGTAGAGTGACCATAGGACTAACTGTCACCAGGAGACAGAAATGCATTTTAAAGTTGCCCTTAAACTAAAACAAATAAGCACATAAATTAGACATTTCATCTGCTGAGATTTATTGGTGCATAATGGGGAAACTCATAGTAACCAAAAATGATGGATTCATGCATCTTTACGTGTTGCTATACTGTATAAGTAAGATGTATAACAGATGTCTTGATTCTATCACATAAGCATTTTTCACAATTTACCAAATAATGGCGGATGTCTAAACCCCGGAATGTGAGCTTCTTCAGTATTTCAGGATGTAAAACTACCAAATTACTACATTTGTCTTCTCCATTCCTTCCTGAAACAACCTTGGTTTGGTTGGCAAGTACTTGTGAAAAACCTAACTAATATAGTTACTTACTTTCATAATTTGTTTCCATATTTAGCATTTCTCATGATATTTTCCACATTATCATAGTTATGGCATAATTCATCAGTCAGTTGTGTGTAGAATGGTATTTTCTCAGATGATCAGTAGTTTTTATGGGATTGAACCACATCTAGACACACAGGGAGTGCCTCGCCCAGGGAAAACTTTACACAGAATGTTCTAAATATATGTTGGTGTGTGTAATTTGTATTAAGTGGAAAGGCAGTATAATTCTGATTTAGTGAACATATTATCCAGGAATTAGGACGTTGTTGAGCAATAGCTCAGTGTGGTTCAAGAGGATTGTGTGGGGGAAGCTAAACTGAAAAATGCATTTGGCAGCTGTGTTAAAAATTGGCATCGAGAAATAAAAAAACAAAAACAATCGAAGGATTTACTGCAGTGACTCAGACTGGGATTATTCACTGTTACTGTGTTTACATGGCCACTAATAGTCCACTAGTATTCGGAATAAACCACAGTTCTGAATATTAGGCTGAACTAACAAAAACCCATGCGTTACATGAGTCACACCAGGACAGGTTCACAGAGGAGCAGCTACTTTTGGTCAGATGGTGAAACGTTGGTTTTGTTAAGGATCTGAAAATAATTAGAAATTACAAAGTGGCTTGACGGAAAAAAGGTGTACTTAACTTTTGAAAAGAGAGAAAAAACCTGGTCTCCATCAATGCATCTCACTGAATTAAAGACCCACACATACCAATACAATCTCAAAATATTAAGCTCCATGTGTGAAAAAATACACAAAGAACAGAAACAGTCTGTCAACAATATTCTACCTGTATCAAAAAATAGCAGACCGTTAGTTAATAAGACGGTCCCAGAGCAACAATAGCATGAGATGTAAACACAGTGATTAGCCAATGAATATGATCTATGGTTTGAAATAAAACCACACCCATGTACTTTAGTTCAATGCTGTAGCATAATACATATAAAATAATCAGCACACATTTTGATTTATGGCAATTACAAATCACCTTTGACGCGAGGTCTGCAGGGTGTCATGAGCAATGCTGGTTTAGGTGCTGCAGCTGTAAAAAAAATCATAGAAATGTAATTAGCATGAAGAAAGGTGTGCATGAAGGGGCTGTGGATAAATAAAAGTAAATGTGGATCTACATTCAATTTTTTTTAACAAGTGCTTTACCTAATATATAATGCGTTTATGAAGATCAGATTGAATTCACTTTAATAGGTTTATGTAAGATCCTTTCCAAAGGCGTTCATTTTTCATGATGTGTTAATGTAACAAGTGAGACATATTTCCATTGGATACCAAGACTAAGGAGAAAATATGTCAATTAGTGGTTGTTATTCTATGTTCTGCTGTTTAAACAAGGAGGTAGAAAAAATAGGTTCGGCCTGGGTATGACTTTCTAAAACAAATTAAAATCTTAAGGGTGCAACTCTAATCATTTAATTACAATGACATGTGCTAACAATGCAGAGCGCTGACAGGGAGAATGCCTGCTCTGCTGCTGTGGGCGTTCTCACTTTTACTGCAACAAGCACCTTCTAGAGAGACTGACTATGACTTAATACTGCAAAACTGCTGCGGCTGAGAGTTTACTGTTATTGCCTGGTATTGTTAAAACACGACTGAAGAGGTGGTTCCGTCATAAAAGGTTACATTGTTTTCAAGGTATTCTTTTTCCATTACTTGATGTGTACGGGGTCACTACCCACATCTGCCAACACGGCCCTTTAGCACACTTTGAGACCCCTGACTCTCACTGTGTGGCTCCTCTTTGGCCATATATCCCATATAGGATCCCCACTGTTTATTTCACCACGGCTCCGTGCTGGTGACCGGTGAGTGCTCAGGTTGATTAACTGTACGTTACATGTTACACATGTCTTTAATAAGATGCCCGTATAAACCTACTATAGTGCAAAGCAGGAAGACTGATGCAAGCCTAGCGAAGCGGACTGCATCACACAAACCCAGGTACACAACTGGAAGACGGTGAAAGTTTTTTTTGTTCTTTTCTCTCGTCTGCATTGACCAATAATTCAAAGGTCATGGTTGCGTCAACTCCATAATAAGATCTCTTTCTTTTCTGGTTCCCCCTGGAAAAAGATCAAGCGAAGTCTCTGGGGAAGCAAATTATTTTCATTTTGTTCCCCCCCCCTGCACCTTCTCACGTTAACAGAAAGCAAGTTTTTTTATTTAATGAAGCCCTCGATTCTTCATTCTCTGTATTTTGTTCTTTTTTCTCAGGAAATCAGGAATACAAATCACATGTTATTTTATAATACTTTCATATTAATTTAGTGGTGTGGGTTTAATAAATTGGTTGATTTTGAACTTAATTAGCCATTGATTTCCCATGATTAAAACATTGAAAAGACATAATGGGCTCAAATGATTTGATCCATATAGACCAGCCATCCATCCGACATCATACAAATTGAACCAAATTGCAGGGGATTGATATTCAGGTTGCTGGTAGTTAGTTGCTATTGAAGTTAGTATAAGGACAAAATGCACCCAGGGAAAAAAGAAAAGTAACCTAAAGGGTTACTGTGTTGCTGATTGAAAGGAACAATGTGAAGAAACATGTATGTTAGTTTTGCAACTTAGTCAGCTATGTCTATATCTAAACAAATTCCAGTCCGAAGAGCTCACCTCCATGGCATGCCACTATCTCACTGTCTATCTCAACCACAACCCCTCGACATCTGGGAAGAGCTGGGGTCGGATTCACACATTTGTTTTGATTTAAGTTTTACTGTCCCTACTGAACGTAGCTTTCAGAGAGTCAGTGAAAGGTGTGAAAGTGTAAAACTGCACGATTGTGACACGATTGTTATTATGATAATAGTAAATTAAATCACCAACATAATGGAATCACACTGTAAATGTGTTACACGGTGTAGAGCTAAGTTTGATATGACAAACTGCAGGATGAAACATGAGCAATATGTTCGTTGGAGCCAGAAAAAGACATACAGCCTGATTTGGCATCAGACTCCTTGTTCTTGATGATACAATTAGAGGTGTTCATACTATGCTACGTTTTGGTGGGTTATTATGTTATATTGTTTTTTTTCTTAGATTATTTCCTTTTTATTGTATTAAATTGTATTATATACAGGTACAACACACAAGTTTGTGTCTGAAACCTTTTATCATTATTGGAGATCTACAGTGTCCAGATCTACGAGCTATTTGTCAAATACCCAGGGCCAGCCAGGGGTGTGAATTCTCATGAATATGAATATCACAGGATTAAAATATCAAAACCTCATGAACATCATCTGAGTGTTGAGCACATGATCCCTAACCCTAATTCTGGGTGTTTCTGCAAAAAGCCACACAATTGGGGTTGAGATGTACATCAGTGGCACCATTTATTTAAATTAGATGAGATGCACCCTTAGCGAGATTTACAATTAGTGTCAATTAGTGAAGAACTGTGGGAAGCATGTTTTAAAATGTCGCTGTCAGCAATCCTTGCAGAGGAAAGGTGGGAAAAGCACTTTAAGCTGACCAAGATCAAAAGAAAAAATCAGGAACAGGTTAAGTCAGGACAGCCACACAAGTACTGAGTGTCAGCTTTCTAGATTCCTGGTAAAACTTATGGTTTATTTTATTAAAGATATTAAGTTTGCAGGGTGCAAGCAGGTGTCATATGTTGGGAGAATCTGTGGCAACTGTGTTGGGTACACAGACATGATAACATGCAAACAGACGTTTAGTGTACAGGTATAATCACATATTTGTATTGGCTAAACAGTACAGACTGTGCAAAACACCTATATTGTTATACCATAACGTTTCAAAACCATATAAATCATTTAGATTAAATAAAAGCTGGGGGTGTGTGGTTCTCATGCTGTTAGGTTTCTCATTCTTTTTCAAAGGTGCTGATTTTATGTTAGCCTCTGGGTAACTGCAGGCGACAACATTTTTCAAATCAAGTTTGTAGTGCCAAGATGGCTACAACTAAGAACATTTTTATGGATGAAGATTTACTGTTGAAGTCCCAGATTCTTATTGGTTCTTCCTGAAGTTATGCCAGTCATGAGTTTATACTATACCTGTGAATGATATTGTGTACACTGAAGAAAGCTTTAGAGAAGTAGGTGTGGGTTGTTTAACTTTGAAGAAATTTATGCAACATGCCTATCTGCAAATTATAATTGTAAAAATAATAGTGAAAGATCAAATCAAAGACATGTTGTATGGCTTTTCTGAAGAGATGTGTAAAAGAGCACAAGATTTGTCTGTTTTCAGTTGCTCTGCATAAGAGCACTGATGTATCTGAAACAGCGCGGCTTTTGTTTTTCTTAAGAGGCTGAGTAAAGTCAAACAGTCCATAGAAGAGAAGGGGGTGATTTTTAAACTGCTGTTTGAATCTAGCTTTCTTAGTCAACATAATTATTTGAATTTGCAGTTACAGGGAAGAGGGCAACTCATTTTCCAACTATGCCACAGTATTAAGGCCTTTGAACAGAAACTGTTCCTACATTAACACCTACTTAAAACTATCTTGTGCATTTTTCAAGCAAGTACATGTAGACATCATTCTGCATTTAAAGCGTTATATGCAGAAGTGTTATATTCCCCAGAAATCTGTTGCAAGAGTTCCAAAGCCCTTTCTGTGATTTTGAGGCAGTGGTAATCTCTCAATATACAAACAACTTTCTAATGTATTAAAAGCATTTTCTCTAAGACTGTTTAGGTTCCAGCTCACCATTACTCTGTTCCGTAAGAAGCTGTTATTGATAATTTATTAACTAATTAATGCATGAATAGTACCTTGGACGTCATCAGGAATATATATGGAATCTTGCCCAGGTTGAGGCTTAATGTTACAATAAAGATATGGATTCATTATCGGAGGAAACTAGAATAAATGCTTCCAGAACATATTGCAGGAATCTGAAAACATTCTACATAACTATGTTTTACTCCAAATGGAAGTATTGTTCTTAACAGACTTTACGCTTTCAGATGTGTAATGCCATTTGGAACAGCATAGCTGTCTACCAATGCTTAATGATGTATCTTAGTATACAATACATTTTTTCTAATGTCATATTGGCCAAAACCAAAATATAACCAATGTAAAACCTCACAGAACATTGTAAAAACAAAATGTGTTATTTGGGTTGACTGAACCCTAAGTTCTCCCCAGCCTGCTATCACATTGGGCATACTCTCCAATCTCAGTTAGTTTTTCTGTTCTGTTGAGACAATTCTGATCTCAAGTAGAGGTGAGTTTAATCTGGCTTGAAATTGACAATGTGAATGAAATAACACAAAATCTTGGGGTTCTCCACAGGGCAAGGAGAGAGAGTGTAAAAGCCTTTTATATAGTCACCCTATTATCCCTAAACAGGGAAGTGAGAGCGTATGTGCAATTAATTGAGAATCTTTTAAACTAGGGACCAGGGTGGCAGGGAGCTCTGACAATGGGAGATGTTCCTCTAATGAAAGAAAACCAAGGGAACCCGCTGGTAGGAAAGTCCTGAAATGTTTGTACCTCAATGCCAGGAGTATAAGGAACAAGATGATTAGTGGTAGGAGTATGTTACAGACCACCCAACTCATAAAATAATATAATATATATAAAAAACATATAATGGGGGACTGGGAAAGCCCAGTTGGGACGACAGAAACAGACATAGAAATGGTTGAGATGGTAAATGACTGCTTTCTAACTCAATTTGTCAGGGAACCAACCAGGGAGACTGCATGCATTGACTTGATCTTTTCAAATGACCAAGATAGAGTCAGGGGGACAATAGTTAGAGAACCAATGGCAAATTGTGATCACAATATGGTTAGCTTTGAGGCATTCTTTCAAAAAACAAGGTCCAAGTCTAAAACAATGGTCTACAATTTTACAAATGCAAGCCTTGAAGGCATGAGACGGCACTTAGAAGAGGTAGACTGGAGCACACCAGATACAGAGTCTGTTGAAAATGGATGGGTATATTTTAAGAATATACTACTTGAGGCTCAGGAGAAATTTCTACCAAAACGTAGCAAATTGAGGACCAACAACCACTGGCCAAAATGGTTTAATAGAGGTATGCAAAAAAATATCAAGAGAAAGAAAATGTTGCATAGAGCATACAAAAGGGATGGAGATGAAACAAAATACAAAGAATAAGGTTGAGCTGCAAAGAGATCTTAAGAAAGGGATCAGGAAAGCAAAGAGGGAAATTGAAAGAAACATAGCTCTTGGAGCTAAAACTAATGCAAATAACTTTTTTCAATATTACAACAGCAAGCGGTCAATAAAATGAGGAAGTGAAACAGATAAAGGGCAAAAATGGAAGTTTCTTGGAAAATGATCAAGATGTAATGTTCTAAATGAGTATTTCACAGAGGTTTTTACAAAAGAAAAAATGGATAACATGCCACAGGTTGACAATCAGTCCAGTCAAACCCTAAGAGATCAGGATAAATGAGGAGGAGGTACTAAAGGGACTAGCAGAATTAAAAACAAACAAATCACCTGGGCCAGATGGGATATTTCCAACAGTACTTAAAGAAATGAGGGAAATTATTTATAGGCCGCTAACTCAAATATTCCAAATGACACTTAGAACAGGGGATGTGCCAACTGACTGGATGTCATACCAATCCACAAGAAAGGGGACAAAACTGAGCCAGGAAATTACAGACCAATCAGTCTCACCTGCATCACCTGCAAAATGTTGGAAAAAATGATTAGACAGAAAATAGAGCAGCATCTTAATGAAAACCATATTCCTGGAGATAGTCAACATGGGTTTAGACGAGGCAGATAATGTCTTACTAATTTATTAGAATTTTTTGAACATGCAGCTGCAGCTGTAAATCATGTGAAAGCATATGATATGATATACTTAGATTTTCAGAAAGCTTTTGATAAGGTTCCACACCAAAGACTGATCCTCCAATTGAAAGCTGTAGGCATTCAGGGTAATGTAAGTAGATGGATTATGAACTGGTTGATGTATAGGAAACAGAGGGTCTCGATTAGAGGAGTTGCTTCTAACTGGAGTGAGGTTGTTAGTGGATTTCCACATGGATCAGTACTAGGGCCTGTGCTTTCTCTAATCTATATTAATGATCTGGACTCTGGGATAGTAAGCAAACTTGTCAAATTTGCAGATGATACTAAAATAGGTGCTTCAGCAGATACAATCTTGGCAGCTCAGGCTATTCGAAGGGACTCAGTTGTGGGCCGACACCTGGCAAATGAAATTCAATGTGGACAACTGCAAGGTATTACATGCAGGTAACAAAAATGTCCACTATAATTACACTATGGGAGGAACAGAACTAGATGAAGTAACGCATGAGAAAGACCCCTAGGAGGGCAGTAATGTTCAAGCTGTGGCAAATATTCTAAATGAGTATTTCACAGAGGTTTTTACAAAAGAAAATACAGATAACACGCCACAGGTTAACAATCAGTCCAGTCAAACCCTAAGAGAGATCAGGATGAATGAGGAGGAGGTACTAAAATAAATGAAGGAAATGATTTATAGGCCGCTTACTCTAACAGTAATATTCAGACTGTACAATGCACTAGTTAGAGCTCATCTGGATACTGTGTACAGTTCTGGGCTTCACACTTCAAGAAAGATATCGCTGCTCTAGAGGCAGTTCAGAGGAGAGCAACCAGACTTATTCCAGGTCTGAAGGGAATGTCCTACTGAGAGACTGAGGAACTGAACCTTTTCACCCTGGAACAGAGGAGACTACGTGGGGACTTGATCCAAGTCTTCAAAATCATGAAAGGCATCGACCACATCAAACCAGAGGAGGTTTTTCAGATCAGCAGGGACACACGCACCCGGGGACACAAATGGAAATTGGGCTTCAAGGCATTCGAGACAGAAAACAGGAGACACGTCTTCACACAGTGAGGCGTCACAATCTGAACAAACTCCCCAGCGATGTGGCTGAAGAGACAATTTGGGAACATTCAAAAACAGACTGGATAGGATCCTTGGATCACTTAGTTATTAATCGACACCAAACGAGCACGATGGGGCGAATGGGCTCCTCTCAACTGGACACTTTCTTATGTTCTTCTTATGTTCTTATGTAATGTCCTAGATACCAATGCAAAAATATGTGATGAAAATACAAATAACTGTTCCATAATGTGTCACAAAGATATTAGCGTGATCCCAATTACTCTTAACAGACCTCACTGGGGAAAGACAGATGACTGTTTGAAATGGTACATGAGAGAAGCCCTTCAGAAAATATATTTCATGGTGGCATTGAAAAAACTAAATTCTGGGGAGACATCAAAAAGTGACAGCATGATTTGGCAAAGGATAGCAAAGCAACGCAGCATATAATAAGCCCTTTGCCTTCCTATAAGAGAGGTACATACTGTAACCTGTTCTGATGTCTGGCAACATTTAAAATTATCTTTAGGCAAGAATTTCCAACACTAGTTAAGGAGAAAGTATGAATCACTGGTTTTATGTAATCATAGTGATGTGTAGTCAAGGAAAGAGATTTAAATTAAAAATGTCAGATGCATCTTCCAATTACCACTCCTAAAAGAACAATAATATCAAATCATATTTTTTAATCATATTAAATAAGAGTTTTACTGTTTTTCCTCCTGGACAGAACCATCCACCAAGTTGACAGTTTTCTTTTGGTAGATGTTATTTCTTATGCCTCAGTGATGGAATTGTTTATCATTAATTTGAATTGAAGGTTTGGTGCACAAATGCCATATTTTATTTGTAGCCTTGAATGAGGGAACCATGCCTTGGTATTGGAGTCCGGAAATTAGCTTCCAAATAAGTGTTTTCTTAGTGACTTTCCAACATAGAAGAGTGTGTATGTGGAGCCATCTGCAACAGAACTGTTATAGAGGATTACTTGGGAATTTATAACATATGGACATTTCCCAGATTAAACTAAGATAGCTATTGAGTAAAGATGAATATAGGCCTACATTTCCTTACTACTATGAAGATTATGTTGCATAGTTTACTCTATTGCCATCTGGAGCTTAAATTAAAGCCTGTGTAAGGCTTACGAGCTGACTGGCTTCTTCTTGTAATGATGATAATGATGATGATGATGATTAAGCTGATTGTGTAGAAGCCTATTATTCTTTAAATTCTAATTTTATTTTATACATTTTCTCTTCTAACACCACAATTTTATGCTTAAAATGTATCCTGAAATCACTAAAACTATTACTGTTATAGCTATTTCCCTCAAACGTCACACATGGTGGAAGGCACTTCGCAGCTACACGTTGCATGTTTTCCTCTTGCTCCCACAGTCCAGTGGGGAAATCCTGCAGATATTTTAAGCCAGTAAGGGAATACATTGGTTGTGTTCTTGTATCTCTGTGATTGATGTGCTTGCTGCTCGTAACAGCTCTGTATGCGACGCCACATGCAGCTACTTCAGAAACGCCTGTAAACCTGCTGTGCGGAGGAGCACGACACACAATGCAGGAAGAATACAGATAATGCCTCATGTCCAGCCCTGTTATTGTATTACATTATTGTATTACTTGATGTTCATATAATGCAATTTTAACAAGAGATTTTTATTGATAAAAATAAAGGAATCTGGAGATTATTAATCAATGAGATGCTTAATTGAGCAGACTACACACAGGACCTCCTTGTGGTCGGAGGAATGAAGTACAGCCGATTAAACCAGGTCATGTAAAACACAGGGCTCTAATCATAAGTAATATACAATTAATTTATTTGTTAAATTAACACAAAATGTTGCAGTCTAGACACAAAATAAATTAACTGGATGAAAAACATATTTGTGTTACGTTTCCTGGGAGGCAGATGTATACATACAGGAAAACACAATAAAAAGTTTTGCATTTTAACAATGTTCTTCCATATTAAAAATGTATCTGGTTAGTAAGATAAAGCACATATCTTACTATAACTCTATAAGCCATTATTAGCCACATGATGTCTGAATAATAATAATCACTTAATAATTGTATTGTATGTATAGACATGACTCCAGGGTGCTAATAAAACCTTAATTTCTTCATTATCACACAAACATGACGTTTTATCTTTAAACAGCTTATGTGTGTCTTCATTTCCAGTCAGAAATATCCATACTTAATCCAATAATCCATAACCATAATAATGTTAAACTCACTTGTCACAACATGTTCATATGTGATACCTGATAATTGGTCACCGTCTGTCATGCATTAGAGAAACTAAAGAGAGAAGTTTTGAAAAACTAGGTGGTGTTTCACAAGCAGTGTCCCAAATAAAGCAAAAGGCTTAAAAAAACAAATAAATGTCAAGACAATGTAATCCTAGATTTCCCAGTTCTGGTCCTATAGGTTTATAGAGTATTTGGGTTTTCATCCCATGTGAACAATTAACATCATTATCTGAGTTTAACCATTTTAACTACACTTCCCATGTCTTAGAATCAGCTTTAAAGAGAGCTGGAAAACCTCTTGGACTGTAGGTCTTCAAGACCAGGATTGGGGACCTTTAAAAAACTGTACAGAGAGAAAGCCCCAATCCAAATAAAACACCTAGTTTGCAACAGGGGTGCACAGCTTTGTTCACACTACTGGCACATTCTTGGCTCTCTTTATATATCATAGTCATTTTTTTATCTGCATAGCTTCCGGAGATTCACCGTGTGGACCCTCATGGATCTTGGCTGGATTTTGTAAAGCGACCTGTGGGCAACTTCCCAGGGAAGTGCAGAAAGAGGAAAAGGCCTCTAGTAAGTCAATTTTCTTATTTTTTCGTTTGACAAACAAAACTGTTCTGACAGGGAGCAGCATGGCATCCTTGATGGGTCTCAATGTTCAGTTGATCCTGAACATCCCCTTAATTGTTCACAATTAATAATAACAGGAGAACATAAACGAGGAAAGCCATTTGATCCATCTTGCTGATTTGGTTGATAGTTAAATTGGTCCTAGAATCTCATCCAGCCATTTCTTGGAGGATCCTGGGGAATCGTCTTCCACGGCTCTCTAGCGCTAATTGTTCCACACACTCACAGCCCTTTGTTTGTCCTTACACACTATGGGTCCCATTTTATTTTATGTGTTTGTTTTTGGGTGCTGAGCTTGTAGTTGTTTGAGTTGACTTGTCAGTGTGTTGTTCCTGTACATTGCTGTTACTTGGATGTATTACGTACACTCAAGGTTCGAATTACGGGGGGGATTGGGGGGGTCGAACCCTCCTAATTAAGACTTGGACCCCCCAAAAGATGCAGTAATAGAAGGGTGCAGGGGTCGAAACATGAATATATCCTAACACAAAAAGCGGTGCCCCGCTCTCACGATTTCTGACGGTCACCCGCCTTTCCCCTGGCTCTCACAGTTTTTGACCGTCACCCGCCCCCCCTCGGCTCTTACAGTCTATGACCATCAACCCAACCCCCCCCCGCCCGCTCTCAAAATTTTTGCTGACCCCCTGTTTGTCATTGTATAATTCGCACTCTGCCTACACTTGTTTACATGATATTTAGTTTCCTGGTGTCTGTCCAGTCCTGAATACTGTATTTTCAAACAGTATTATTTCCTGTATTGCTGCTACCTTGACTATGTTTTTATCAACAAAGTCTTAATTAAATAAGTATTGACCCCTATATAAGTATATAAGTACTGCTATGTCACTCCTAAATAAGCTCAGTTGTAATCAGATTTTCACACAATAAGTTGAATGAAGTCCATCTGTGCGCATTAAAACTGTTCACATGATTACAGATTAAAAGGTCCCAGAATTGGGTAGGGTTTTCAAAGTAAAGCTTGTACTATGAAGACCAAGGTACTTTCAAAACAAAGTTGTTGGAAGGTACCACCCGGCATCTGCTGAGAGCAGTGGTCCTCCCACACTGAGCAGCCGGGTAAGAAGGGCATTGATCAGAGAAGCCAAGGAGGCCAATGCCAACCCTGAGAGACCTACAGCGTCCCATGGCTGAGATGAGAGAAACTGTCCATGGAATCGAGGGTAATGGAGTTAGAGGGATCAGAATAAGTGGAACAAGAGAGAAGAGGATTTTAAAGTATGTGAGTGTTAGGTGATGTGATGTGAGCAGCAGAATAAGTACATCATATCCAATGAACATGTAATTGATTCTGCCATTGCTTGATTCTCCTGTAACTTTTAGTTTTTAATTCATATCAGATTAGAGTTGTTGTGCTGGAATACATCACACATGAAACTGGTGCCCCCCCACTGCAATCATCCAGACGTCAGGGCTGTCCAGTCTAAGAGTGAACCAGGGTTAACATTGTCACACTGATGTTCTCTTAAGTTTATGATAACTTTCTTAATGTCTCGTCCTGCTTGGCTCAAAGTTAAATGCATTTCTTCTTTAGGAATTTGAGCTTTTTATTCACGTCAAGCACAGCAGTTTAAATCTTGTCCAAGGTCTCAAGCAGCCAGTGATGAAACCTGCTGTTGGAGGAACACTGGGTTCAGACAATTTCTTATTCACTTATCTGGGGAATCTCCACCCATTTGGATGGCATTCATAAATTCCACTCATACATTCTATTCTGTTCAATCTTGTTAATGAAGGCTTCATGGAGTGGCTAGAAAGACTTTTCAGCAGCTTTTGTTTTCATGATGGGATCCATAAAACACATGACTGTCTTTTAATAATGATGATAAACCTCTAACAGAGCAGAGTGTGAGGAACAGGGAGGCGTGCGAGGGGGTCATAAGGCCACTGAAATGCATCTATCATCATCTATTGGGGAGTCTGAACCAGAGAGAAAGCAGATTTTGTGAAGAGAGATGTGTTGAAAAGGTTCCAAAGATGATGCAAGTAGAAGCAGAGAGAGTCGACAGTCTGCTGTCTGTTCTTGCTGAATTAATTGCTATGGAATCTTTTCATGCTAGAAGAAAATGAGGTCACTGGGTATAATGAGGTCTTGTGAGGCAATTCATTGAGGGCCCATTATGGAAGTGGCTCCCACTCGAGAAAACCCAGAATCCAGATGTCTGTGGTTTGCCACAGTCCTGTACTCTGGACTCCTGGAGGGTTCAGGCCAGGAATGGCAGTTGAAACTCATGCACTATATTGCTCAGCGATCAGGGGGAACTGCGTGGCTGGCGGCATCGTGAGACCGTTATGTAGCTACTGTACTTTTGAGGATGAATTGTGCTTTTTGAAAGGATCTGCTGAACGAAACTGTTATTCTACTTTATTTGTATTTTAATGTCACAAAATGACGTTAAATAGCAACACAAGTACCTATCTTAGCAACACAGCTAGGTTACCATGAACAAAGTCAGAAGAGCACATTCGCCACAAGCTCTTCAGACACAAGCATCGGTCTTACATGTGTTTCATTCAGTACAATTAGACTGCATTATATTTTTATGAGGGGCTTGGTTGAACCCCAATGATAAATAAAGAATATCCTTAGTTTTACCATGATAGTTTATTGAATCAAAGCCAGTCTTTTCTTAAATATCCATATATTCTATGTCTTTAGGAACAAAATAATGGATGAAAATGTGTAATTAAGAGTTAGGGTATGTGAAAACCTCTTATTATTATTATTATTATTATTATTATTATTATTATTATTATTATTATTATTATTATTATTTATTTTTTTTTTTCTTGGCAGAAGCCCTTATCCAGGGCGACTTACAACATAAGTGCAAAACAAAGTGCAAAAATACAGTACAAGGCATCAATCATTACAAATTCAATTTTACTAAAACATAGTAATTCAAAATACATTTTACAAATTCCAATTTTCAATTTACACAAGTGAGGTCCTACAGTACATCCTGGACCGTGAAAGCTAAGTGTTGTCAAGATGTAGGGTCACAGTCAAGGGCTACGGGAAAGGGAGCAAGGAGGAAAACAATCAATAATACAAGAAGCATAATAAAACTGTGAAGTGCTATCTAGCGGGGATAAAAGGACTAATATTATAAGTACTGTCGGAAAAGATGTGTCTTGAGTAAGCGTCGGAATGAGGTCAAGGACTCTCCTGTTTTGACTTCAGTGGGCAGGTCGTTCCACCATTTAGGGGCCAGGGAGGAGAAAGAGCGGCTCTGGAGGAAGGAGAGTGGAGAGGAGGTAGAGTTAGTCTTCTGGCACTGGAGGAGTACAGTGGTCTGGAGGGGATCTTAGCTCAAATAAATAAATTAAACACCTGATAATTATAATCAGGTGTTTAAATTATTAGGTAGCTCTACAGGGATGACGTTGGGAGGCACACCCTCTATAAAGATTTTGTGAGTTTGATCTTCACAGTACAGGTGTGTGGAAATCTTTACTCATTGATAGATCAAAATAAATCTACGAGGAACTCAGAAAAGCAGTTATTGATGCTCTTCAGCATAGTAAAGGGTTCAAAACCATTTATAAAGATTTGGGGCTCCACCAATCCACTGTCAGAAAGATGTAATTGGGCTCAGTGTAAGAACTGGTTATGGTGACCTACAGTGTATGTCATTTCACAGAAGGGGCACGAAGCACAATGCTTTCAGTTCTCGTTGCACATGTTCCTAGCGCTGCCACTCACTGTGCTTCCCAGTAAACAGTAGTCAAACAGTATCAAATAAAGTTGTGTTTGTTTTCTAGTCACTGTCTCAAATTCATGATGATGAATTGATGACACCAAGAATTATTCAATTATTGTCTCCAGATTCCTGGTGTCATCATTTTCATGAATTTGAGACTGACGAGCCAACATTTTGATTTGAACCAGGCCTTAGTCACTGGTGTAGTTTGTAAATTCAGTACATGTGCAGATACAACAATTCTAAGTGTAAAAGCACAGTTAAATAATCTGAAAATGAACCATCCTGCATCTAGAGGTGGGCAGATGCTGCTTAAATAAAATTCAGGGCATCACAAATGTAACAAGAATGTTCTGTACCATAAAAAAGCCGCCAATACAGAGTTATGCCATGCACTGACAAGTTAAAAGGAGTATTTTTCTTTAACCAGAACAGTAGACACTTCATGGGGATTTGACTATCTTAATGTACATCCGCTAAGGATGCGAATGTTGCGAGAAAATTCTCAGTCCATTCGACTGGGAGCATCCATATCAGATGCCATTTATCAAATCTATATTGAAATATATTTTAGGCACAGATGAACATGTATTTATATGCATACAATGTAGGTCGATGTTCACTGACATTTATTTTCATGCCATTTAGTTCAAATATGTATTTCAATAAATATTTTGTGTAAGATATTAATAAAAACATACAGCATATTTTCTGTGATATTTGTTTCCTATATGAGATCCCAATCACAACACGTTGAAATACTTCTAAACAGGTTTGTGATGCTGGACTACAGAGGCTTCCTGCCCTGAATGTTTCTAGGCAACTTTGTAGGATTCGTAGTAGATCAGCAGCCAATGTTTTAATGCTTTATGGACGAGGACAGGCCTTGTTGCAGATTGGGGGGTTAATTTAGGATGGATTCTGTATTCCTGCATACTTTACTTATATTTTGTTTATGTTTCTCCTTCAGCCCGGACCCCCCGGACCTCCTGGACCCCCAGGGCCACCAGGACAACCTGGAGCTCCAGGAGCTGAAGTGACTCAGGAGGTTTTGCTCAAGGAGTTCAGACATATGATCAAAGGTAGGAAACCTGTATGTTATCGTAGCTCTTGCACACATTTTATATTGTGTCTTTGTGTTGCAGTAAACCTTCAATCAAATCAAACACAGTGATTGTTTTCAGGATGTCAGACATTTGTCAGAAAAGCCAGAGCTTAGAATTGTTTTGTCTGGACTGGTGACTATAATGCACTGCTTGCTGGTGCTAAAACAACATATTTTTCACATCCTTACTAGCCAAAACTTAATATGAATCAGCCCCTAATTGCAATGGTTTGCTACTGCTGCCCATAGCCATGGTAAAAAAAAAAATCATATTACTGTATAATAATATAATAGCTAATGATAATAATAATAGAAAAGTAAAATTATATTGATGCACAATCACAAAATGTACATTCTTCTGTAGTAGCTTCCCCTCCTCTCTGTGCCCCGACTAGATTGTATTGTGTTCTACCATTTCTCAGCATGCATTGCGCCGTGCAGTGGGCAGCAATGTTAACTCATGCCTGGGACTGCACTCTATCTGACAGACAGGTCATTTAATTTCCCTCTGAGTTTTAGTCACACTTTTGATTTCTTCTTGTCTTATTTACATCAATAATAACACAAAAGACCTTTAATTATGGATGGATTTTGTCAACGCTTTTAACCATTGACAAAAATCTAATAAAATAAAATGAAAATTTGTTGATGGACATTTTTATCATCAATTTCCTCACCAAGATTAACACCTATACCCTGCTAGTAAGTTCTTAACTCATCTAAATGTTGCCTTCACTTCAGAATAGGATCTACAAACGGTTTTATTGATGACCAACAACTTGTGTATGTGTGCCTAGAGAACATTTTCTTCATAAACCAATTGCTTTGAATGGTTATTTTATTGCTGAGATATTGATAATATTGAGACTGCAGAATAGGAGGAGTAAACCTTATTAATACTGAATTAGCAATAATTAATAAGGCACATGTGTATTAATATGTTGTAAAGCCTCCTTCAGCACTAATACATGTCTTACAAGCCAAAAGGTTTCCAGAAGTTAAGATAATATGTAATCATTATGAAATAATAATACGTAAAAAAATTAAACCTTTCTTAAGTTGGCAGATGAGCAGTTCTCAAATGATCAAATAGATTGTAGAAAATGCGGTGGTGCTTTATTGTAGCTCAATTACTGACTTTCAGTAATGATTTTCAATTGGGTCCAAATACATTTTGGTAACAAAAGTTAAATTAAAGAAAACTTCCTTCAGATCACATGGTAAACATTCCAAAGGGTTGGTATAAAATGTATCCTGTATCCCTTTTCTATAAAAAACATAAATAGATCAATCTTTCAGTTACATAAATCAGGTTTTAAAAATAAACGTGCAACCAATTTCCAATTAAAAACATGCTGCTGCATACTCCTGTCTGTTTGAATTGGCAGCAACATAACAGATTAAACTTGCTTGTGTGCCTGCCCTGCTAACATACAACGTTGTCACAACGTTGTAGCAATGTAATTTACATTATATAACGTTGTGGCAATGCTGTGTGTTAGCTGGGTGTGGCCTACAGCCTACATAACTCAGATGAACCAAAATCTCCTCTGACATTAGTGACCTTTTTTTCCCTTCCTGTCGTGTTGTTCTCAGAAGCCACAGAGAGACGGGCGTCCACAGACTGCCAGTCCAGCCCCTGCCCCACACCCCCTCCTCTCATCCTGCTTGATGGCATCACCTCCTACAGAAGAATAGAAGAAGCTTTCCACTGCAAACTGAAAGGACCCATCACTGTGGACAAGAAAACACTGGTTGAATTGCAGATCTTTCAGACTGTAAGTATGGAATTGGATGCCAATGTAACAGAGCTCACTGGATACACTTGACACACACGTTCTTTGATAGGAAACATCAGTCCAATTAGTCCAAACCCAAGCAATGTAACCTGGTGACTGCATTGTCCCAACAGTGTGTCTCTTTGAAATTGCATTGGGAAAACATAAATCAGATACATTGTGTTCGATATTTTGTCAGAGAAAACAGAATGTTTTAACATGAGCACAACATCTGCGCAGCCATTGATGTTATCATGCACTTGTGACAATATTGTGAAATGACACAGGGACAACATAAATCTACACTTACGTTTTTAAAACAATCTTAGATGTTACATAATGATAAAAACGGAAAATATTGATTATATAACAGCTATTACAGACAGGTATTTATCACATATTTCCACTACTAATAAAAATAAATAAATAATATGTATAATAATAATATAAATAATACATGTATGTTAATATAATATATGTAAAATGTTAAACTTCAAAAACATTTATATAACTAACGTTCCTGCAATGTTGCAACAACATTGTGTACTACAAACAAAACCACACCTTTATAGCAATGTTCTGTCATGTGAAGAAAACACCTCTAGCACCAAACAGAACCAAACACACGTTCTGAGCAATTAAAAATACCACAGATTATTGACAGTGAAGTCATCCAGTGAAATACATTTTCCCTTTAAAGTTTGTAATTTGTCCAACTTGTTTAGAAGTTTGTGAAAACAGAATTCAGGCCAGATTGATCCAGTGCTTGGAAACCATCCATTTCCACAGTTACATAAATGTAAGAACAAAAGAAGAAAAGACAATTTTAAAGGAAATGTATTTAGAGCAATGTTTCAAATGATACATTGAGCAATACACACAAGACAGTGTTTCATGACTAGAGAGAGTATAGTGGGTATTAATTGAGAATGTTTCAATTAATTTGCTGCAGTGGAGTAACTTATTTTCCTGTGGAATTCGTTTCCCTTTGAATAAGAGACGACAACCAAAACTAAATGTAAATGGGAAATCCTGACAAAATGGTGGGGGAATAAGGGGCTTGCATAAATCAATAAAAATGTGTTTGACAACCATGCGGGGCTACATCTAACCGTGAAAAAAGAGGAGAAAATCAATATCACACACACAGATGATGTTGTTTGATGCCAGTAGGATTCTTCTGCAACATTATGTCAACTCTTTTCTTTAATCATGGCGTCTGCAGAGGCAGTGTCAGGCAGATGCTTGGCAATCACTCAAAATCGCTTATCGTCTTATTGTCTAATTTAATTATTATCCTTTAGCAATCAATCAAATCATTTTCTCTGGAATAGAATTTGAATTTCTTTTTAACTCCTTTTTAAAACGTATTCCCATCACCAGCTGCTTATTCGAATACAGTCCATATCTTTCCTGGTTAGACATTGTTCACATATCCACTGACTTTTAGGTTAGACTCATAATAAGATCTCACATTTCTTAATTTTTTGGATGTATTGCGAACACACATGGGTTCCTTGATTGTCTCGGCAGCCGCCTGCGAAAGGAGCTTTTATCAGAGGCTCTGGGATGGACCTGCTGACCGGTCGATTTACAGCCTCAATGACTGGGATCTACCAGTTTTCCGCCAATGTTCACATTGGTAAGTATAGATAAGTACTGGATAAGGGCGTCTGCCAATGAATACACAATAACAAGTACTGAACTCTTTAACAATATGGCTCTTATTGGTGTACCTGAGTGAAGTGCCCCCGTTATGTGAATTGAATGAAATAGCAGTTAGAAATCCCCCAGCCTTGTATAACAATGTAGTAATTTAGTTCTCACTACTGAGTGATAAGAAAACATCACCTAATAATGAAGGACAGTTATGGCCACCACTGTTGATGTATTTAAATGTAACAGCCCCGGTGGTTATCTATTTCTTTTCGCAGGATTTTGACAATTTAACTGGCACGTTTTTGTTTATTTTAAATTATACACTTTATTTTAGTGCTGACACTTTTCCACGTTTCACAGAAACTGACACATATGATAATTTTCCACTGTAACTCTGGGACTTTGGAACAGCTCTCTTCTGTGTTTAAACCTTTAACAGTTTTTCTGTTACAGCTTGTGATTTTAATTCTCAAAGCAGGTTAATTTATTTAGTATGTTTTATACACTGGCCATTTTTGTCATCACCTGTTTCTGCAAACTGACAATTTCCCACTTCTTCTGACAGAGGAGGTAAAAAGTTCTGATTAACTATGAAAAGTAGACCGTGACCAAAATGACACATCATTTTGTTAGTCATTAAATCCTACAGCATCTGTAGAAAAGCTCGTCAGAGTTTTTGGGCTCCATCCATCTTATGAAGGAGCTCAGAAAAGACACAGAGCCAGTGGGATCATCTCTGGGGACCCAGCGTGTACAATTTCGCTAAGCTCCTGTGCCGCCAACGGATGTGGGAAAAGACTCATGAGACTCATGAGAAAAAAATGAATGCAGGAAATCAATGCTCTTTGTCTAAGTTTACACTGTTTACAGGGCAGAACATGTCCCGTTGAAGCAGTTCTTGCTGTAAAATATACATTTTAGCACTCACACTAATACAAAACATAATAAATATAACAATGATATCCCTATTGATATGCAAAGAAGAATTTTTGGATGTGCCAGATAAGCCTTTGTTAGAAGAAATGTACAATAGGTGACAACACTGTTTACCACAAGGTTGTCTGGAAAGGTAATTTCGTTGATCCGATGTTCTCTTATGTTGTTCCGTGTCTTGTGCAGACCACAGTGAAGTGAAGAAAAGCAAGACCCAACTGAGAGCGAGAGACAACATGCGAGTCCTGATCTGTATCGAGTCCCTCTGCCACCGATATACGTGAGTCATTGGATCACTTTTATATTTTCATGATAGTCTTTGAATTTTTGTAAAACATTTTCCAACCCAGGGGTTGGGGTTTTAACCGATTAATATTGACTATACCTTGTTGATATCTAGTCACACAAATAAAATTAACACAATGGGTCGAATGGCCTCCTCTCGTTTGTAAACTTTCTTATGTTCTTTCTAACGAGCATAATATTTACAAAGACAATTAACGCACACATGAGTTACTTTACACATTTATTACTATTGTAGCTGCATGTGGTTCGTGACTTGAAACTCTGGATGACTGAACACATAATAGATTTTCACCCATTATTGGTTGTCAGTTTAATCCCAGGCAGCAGATGCCATCACCAAACACCTGTTACACCCCATAAACACATGTCCTTTATACTGATTGTGCAGACTGAGAAACCGAAAGAAAATATCCAACATCAAAAACAATGAAGTACCCCACTAAGATAAAGAAAGTAGTAAATATGAACTAAGCTATTACATTGTAATCAACATCAATATAAAGACAGTAACAATATAATTGAAAGAAAATCGTGAAAGAAGAACAATACACTTAATTACATCAACATTAAGAACACTAGAAAGCTTACAAACAAGATGCAGCATTTGGACAAACTTCCTTTTTTAAACAGTAATCAATCAATTAATTTACTAATTTATTCCTTAATTCATTTTAATTTAGCTGATGTTTAATATTCCCAGAAAACAGGGTGGTGTTGCAACATTTTTTTATGTTTTTGTAAACCTGACACAAATCTACATTTCAGTATTTAATGTTGCAAAAGTAATGTGGAATATACAAAATAATACAAAATAAACAATTCAGTAAATTATGTAAAATTCGAATGTTCTTAAAATCCCATAATTTAAATGGGAACAAACTGAACAATCTTTTGTGTTGGTAACATTGCTACAGTATTGTCAGACAGAATCAAACCACCAGCATTGTAACATTGTGTTCACATTACAACTGACACAACCAAACCACAGCCTCATACGCACTCTGCAATGTTGTGAGAAGCTTGTGTGGCAACTTTACTTGCATATCTGAAACTAATTTTATATGTAAATCTTCTTTTCAAAACATAATGAATTGCAAAACCTTATGACATGCATTATAGTACCAGCTGACTTTTGCAAGTACTTATGCCTGTAAAAATTGCTGTGTGTTTTACCTTCTGTGGAACTGTTTAGCCATTTCCTGTGTAAAATTCTAACCAGGGGCCAATTAAATAATAATTTCTATAGCGAATGTAGCAAATGTGTAGGGAATTGCTTGCAGAGACATTAGTGTCATTTCTACTAATGCATTTTCCCCTTCTAAACATCTGTGGTGTCAAATCTAGTGATTTGCAGAGATCTCTAGATTTAGGGCATTTTTGTTGGGAAGTAAGCCGGACACTCAACACTTTCTAGAGAATCCTCGATAGATCTCCAGAACTGATTAATTATCTTCAGAGTTCTCAAATCAACATTGTCTGTACTGCTGTTCACATGCTCGTCCGTTGAGAAACGAGATTTTTTCACAATGCTTTTGTCACGATAATGATCTTTTCCATCGATGAGATGGAGAGGCTGTCGATGTTGATTACACTCACCGTTCCCACTCGTCTTCCAAGACGTTGGGATTCCATCGTGGTGGGGGACGTCATGCCGAGCTGCCAGTGCGGGACCCTCAGTTCTGTGTGGCATGCCTGGGGTCTACCCATGCAGAAGAGACTCTGAGCAACAGAGCCACTCACTCACCGTTTACTCGCCAGACCTTCTCTTCCAGTTGAGTGTTATCAACAACGCATTTCCGCACGATCCCTCTTTGCATCTCGGAGGCCAGGGTCCTGACAGGAACCCCAGGTCCTCCTTCAGCATAAGCTTTTTGGTGGATAATATCCACAGATGTAAAATTCCAACACTGTCATAACTGATGTTTTTTGGCCAACGTAAAACAAATATTTTAAAATCACACGGTTCTGGCCAATGTGTTGAAATATGGGTGTTTTCCTTCAAAATAAAGGCATCGCAAAGCTCTCAGTTGGTTGTATTCAGCAATAAGCTTTGGATAATGGATTAGATAATGGAGCTGAGGAGTAGTTCAAGAACTATCCAATTAAAAGCCTGAGGTAAGGCAGAATACTTCTGATACAGGTTGAAAGATGTGATGCATCGGAGGGGCCCTTTAAATCCCTTCCCATTGCATTCAGTATTTTATAAAGAAAGTCCTTAGCTGGAAGCTGGACCCCCTCGCAATGCGACTCCCATGGGGACCCAGGCCTGTCTGGCTGTGCCGATTGCCGACTCTAACCCACCCATTTCTCCAGCTCTCTGGTTTGCAGTCAGGGGCACGATACCCATTGGCCACCATCTTCCACCCCCATGGCCCTGGGTGAAGAGCTCTCTCCCTATCCTCTCTCTGACCACACCCTTCTCTACCCAGTCATGGAAATATAAATGTTATATTATCAATGCATTATTCTTTTGGTTATAGAATTAGCCTGTATCATCATATTAGGCTATATGCGGTACAGTATTATAGTATAGTACAATAATACTGTACATGCATAAGATCACACACTTGTTCTTTCATGACTTGCTCACTTGCTCGCTGTTTGAGGAGCCCAGAAGACCTGCAGAAAGATATCCCCCTCAGTTTCCCTGGACATCAGCTGTTTTTGAGGTTGTGATTGAAAATGGACACCTAAAAAAAAATAATTGTAAAAAGACAAAAAAAAAACACACCATCACTGCCAGTTTTCCAAATGTGAGCTTTTTTAATTTTTTAACCAAACCTCTGACTGGCAACAGTACAGAGGTCATTCTGAAAACTCAAACTCAAAAAACTATCTGAGGAATTTTATGAATCGGGATGGGCTGTGTGGATTGGGGTTGTTATCTATTGCAGAATGAAAACACCAGATAATTGAACCTCGTTGAAGACATGCTGAAAGAAAGGCATGCAAACTGCAATTCAAGCAAGTCACATTATTCTGTATACGATTTTAAGTTTGTAGCCACACACTGAGGAGTAAAAAAGTGGTGAAATATTGCATAATATATGTATGTTAAAAAAAATATTGTTGTAATGTGTTTGTTTATCCTGTCTAGGTCCTTAGAGATGATAGTTGGGTTTGAAAGCAACAGTAAGATATTCACAGTGTATGTCCATGGATTACTGGAACTGCAGGTAAGAGACACGATATAAAAAGATCAAGAACAAATCACTGCAATGTGTGCTTGAATTTCGTAAAGTGATGTTGAATAAAGCACTGTATAAAGGCCTCTGCTAAAATAACCCATCATGCCTTTGATTAAAATGCCAAATATATTCTACATTGTTCCCATTGTCATATTGTCATAAGTTGATTCCCATGAAGACAACACATGAGGAACAAGCTTCTCAAGACAAACTTGTGGTTCTGGAATAAAATGCACTCTGGTGTCTTAATTGGTCAATTTGCTTAATTGTTCATAGTTTCAGAAAATAGTAACATTAATATTATTATTAGTATATTAAACAAAAAGCTGTTGTTCTCCTTTACAATCATCTAAAATCCCTTCCATTCTCCGTTCCACAGGCGGGACAGTACACTTCTATATTCGTGGACAACGCAGCCGGGGCGTCCGTCACAATACAGAGTGGCTCAGATTTCATGGGCATGCTCCTGGGCTTGTAGCATATCAACCCTGGCTCCTTAATAAATTCTCATCGTTCAGACATTATAATGTAAAGAAACGATCTGCGCAAACCCATGATGAGAGCAGGAGAGCATGACAGAGAATTGATTTGGGGATTTTCTTTACATTGACTTAATGCTTTCATTTTACTAGTTTTGGCAGAACAGTAAAAGAAGAATTTATTTTTAAAAGAACTGCAGACAACAGAGAAGCACTGTGTCGATCTGGCATTCATCTACACAGCATGCCTCCAGCTTCGATGACTGCAGATCATTGGAAATGATTTACATTTCAGTTATGTCTGCAGGCAAGACTATTTGAACCTAATTTCTTCTATCTTTCAAAAATAATACTATTTGTTCAGAAGGTTGTTCACCACTTGTGGAGGATATATGGAGACCTTTTACCTTTGATTATATATTTGTGATTTCCATCACACTGTTGGCCAATGGTATATTTGTTTGAAATGCATAAACTCCCCAGATTGTTCGTGTTATATCCTGTTATATCTTCTTGACAATTTGTATGATTCCTTCATTTTCCTTAAAACATTGATTTATTTTATAATTAACAAACGATGAGCACATTTTGCTATTTTCTGACTGAGAGAATACATGCATATTTAAAACAGGTTTCAAATGGGTTAATCAAGCATATAGCCAATATGTTGAGTGTTAGAGGACTGGGAGGTGTGTCTTGTATGTAAGTGCATTCCTCCTTTGACTTCTACTTCATCTATAAAAGTAATGTTGTTATTTATGTCATAATCACTCTTCCTCAACTGTGGGCTGGACCAGATGAACCCATCTACCAAATCAAAACACAAGTACTTGCTGGTGGGTTTGCATTCGGTAGAAAGGAGAATCCTCTGTCAAGTAAAAATCCAACATCCAGTATTGGAATTAGATTCTGCAATTGACGGGATGAAATGGTAAAATAAATTAACCTTGACATTTCCACCTGCTCCTCATTGACAACAATACTAATAACATGTTAACGTGTACATTATCTATTATAGTAGAAAAATCACCACATAAAGATGTGGAAAACTTTTATACACAATGCCAGAATCAGTAGGAAGTGCAACTGCTTTTCCATGGAAAGAATACAAATAAAAATACAAACACATACACATGTACTGAGGGGAAACTTTCATGAGGGTAATAATGAATAATAAGCATAATTTAGTCAACAGATGTAACCATTTGCCACTAATCTCTTTTCTGAACTGGAATTAAAAGCAAAAACCTGGTTGCCAGACAAGAATGAACTAGTAGGAGTAGAAGAATATGAACATTAAGAACATGAAGTCCGATACATTTGTATGTGTCGTAAGGGTACCTTCAAACATATTGGTTTACTCATACAACACCTATTCATAAAACACACTTGCTAAATACCTCATATTCTCCCTTCTTCTCTTTACACTCGTGTCAATAAAAAATATTCTATGATGAATATCTATTGAAGATGAACAAATAATCCTAAATGTCTTGGTTGTGTGATTGTGTGTGTGTTAATGAGTGTTTGCTGCATCTATTACACATCAACTGAACAACATTTCTTGACCAAATCATTCTTAACACAAAAATTCAGTAATATGATGTAGCATTTGTATTCTTCATCATACTCAGGCAGTTCGGGTGCGTCTTCATTGAGACGTTTTAAAAATATTTTAACCATTAAAACTAGAGCTCCCAAATGTGATATAGCTACTTTACAGATATCTCTAAATGAATCTGAGATATCTCATTTAACTCCATTTACAGATATCTGAAATTAATGTGCATTGGAAAATATCTTCAAAACATTTAAAGATATCTGAAATGAAATGATATCTCTAATTCATTTCAAGATATCCTTAAATATTTAAAGATATCTCTAAATATTTAAAGATATCTTAAATACATTTACAGACATATTTAAATATCTAAACATATCTTGAAATAAAATTGAAGATAACTCTAAATGATAACTTGGTTTTCCATAAACAAATGCTGATTAATGTTAATCCTAATTAAAAATCAATAAGTACTTTTCAGTATCTTTAATCTAGTGATGCAAACCTGTACCCTGATATTGTAAAAATATATTTTTTAAAGTGTATGGAAGATCAAAATAATAGAAACATATATGCTTGCAATAACAGTTAAACACACTGAGAGAGATCCTGTCAGAGATCATATAAAATGAATATAATTATAAACACTTGTATGCTGATTGTATTGTATTTATAAAATATATTTAATTATTTCAGAATTCTATGTAGCCAATATGTTGATCAAACCTAATGTTGCAGTTTTCACAGAACTGCCTAATTTATAACTACTGTTATGTCCATAGTATTCTACCATTTTTATTAATATTAATTAGTTTAATTAATAATGACACATTTCATATGTTTCTATAGGTGTCTAACATTTACATTTTAATTAAAAAATATTCAAAGCAGTAATTCTGTTCTGTAAAAATAATAAAAATGCATCTTTATGTATAGTTTCACACTCAGTGTAGCTCAAAGCGCATTACATACAGAATAAACAACAATAAGTAATAATTATAACAAAAAACAATTAAAAAGCTCAAGAATACACAAATGATTGATAATATTAGGTAAGTAAAAAATATACAGGATTAACATATACATTTAAGGTTAAGTTTAAATTAAGGAAACCGTTAATGAAAATACATCCTTTTCAAGATCCGTGACTAGAAAAGGAAGTTCAGAAGTCCGTCTGAACTTCTTCAGACTGAATGATCACAATGGGATTCTTAAGTGGGGTTTTTAACTGGCAGTTTTCAAAGCCGTTGGAAATCTCTCTGTTGACAGAGGTTTTATACTATAGTAAGGCTATTATTATACAAGATACTAAACACCATCTTTACAAATGTAGTAGCTGTTGGATCTGATGTACTAGTAACAATTTCATCTGCAAAACACAATTTGACAGTTCAGACTTATTTCTCTACCACCTCAGTTTCTGTCATAGAAAGCTATTGTTTATTGTGTCAGTTTAATTAATTTTTTGCAGTAATCTCCTTCTAAGATTATGCATGTGTACTAAATTGTGTGTTAGTGTATAAAAACGTCGCCTTGCATAAATGCGTCTGCTAAATGATTACCTAAGAAGTCTTCCAATTTTCACAACTTCTGAACACTCTCAAGAAATGTCAGATTATTTATATTACCAATAATAACATATACTTTACTTTATGCACATTATTTATGTAAATAAGGATAAAGGATGTATATGAATGTTTTATTTGTACTTTTCTCTATCTGACCTACAGAAATGTCTTACTGTGTGATGGAGGAGCTGTATATGATATCTTAGCTTTCCTATCCACAGCCATCCATTAAATTAGACCATGGCAAATGTCTGGCCACCAGTTTTCTAAAATGTATTTTTGGCGTTTTATTTCACCCAAAGGATAGGTTCTGTTGTTTTACACTGCTATGGAATGCCCTTGGGTGAAATTTATTCACTTTTCTTTTTCAAATAATACATAATTTGGATGAAATAATGAATATACTCCTTTGACATATATATATTTTTGTTTAGGGAATTTGTCATTGCTTCTGTAATAATGATGGTATTGATTTGTACAGTTTGTTCAATGAAGGCGTATCTGTTTACAAAATCTTACAGGAGAGTCTTCTTTGGGTTACATTAGATCACAGTCACAGACAAAGGTATTGGTATCTTTAATTTCCAACAATGTAATTGATTAATTATTTTAATGAATATTGCTACATATCAATTATATATTTGTATTTTTAACAGTGTCACATTAGTGTGTACCAGCTAAAGATTCAAGATCATTAATTTGAGTTCAGATAAGCATATACTTGCAACCTTAACTCTGTAAATATGTTTTTAACAACCTTTACCACTATTTGCTATGAAGAATTAGGTTTCAGTTAGCAATGATATCTAATTGATAAATATAATGATCAATGTTTGTTAATAATTAAGTAATAAGTAAATTGCATAACATGTTTCATTTGTAAAGTCATGCACTTACATCTTAAGAAAAACAACATATTGAGATAACTAATGCAGAGGAATATACATGGAAACCAATCAATTCTAGTATCATGGCAATTATATAATTGGTAATTCTGATTGACTGTATTTAATAAATCAATGATCTGATTTCAGCGCTACTGTCTACCACTTATTGTGTCAAAGCTCTGGAGAAAAGTTGTCCTTTGCGGTGTTGTAATGGGTCAAGAGATTTCAGAGGAACTGCGATCAATCAGTGTTGATTAATCCAAAGATTTTTAAGTCTTATAAACAGGATCTTCAAAGCTTAGCAGAAATGTCTGGAAATTCTAAGAGTCATCCGATTTACTTTCCACTGCAATTCTCATTCTCACCCCACAGAAAGACACAGTGTAACAAGCCTATTAAAAGGATCATATACCTTTAATAAGTGTGTTGTGTTCCCTGTGATCGGCATCATCACTAGATTCCACTGTGACTTGAAAGCCTTTTAGCAGAAAGTGTTTGACAGTCATGGATGCTTGTTTGGGTTCCACAATGTTTTATTATCTGCTTTTCAGCAAGTTTAGAACTGAATAAAATAAAAAAGATCAGATTACTTCAGTTTGGGTACATTTACCCTTCCCAATAAAGCAGAAAAATACTTTTGCAAACCTATACTAACAGACCTGGGACCAGTATTGGATTTACAATTTGTGAGATATAAAGCAAATACTTTGACACAAATACTACCTCAAAGCCTTTCTGTTCTCTTTCAAACTGGAAAGCAACCATCAGTGTGGGAAATGTGCCATGCAAATGGGAGGCTCTGAGACATTGAAGGGTTACAGAGGAAGTTGCTTCAAGATCCACAAGATCCACAAGAAGGACACACAAGAACAGTACAAATGAAACTGCTGGGACAGTTATTTTTGGTGGCCAGAATTAGGTGGTTATGTAGAGCATCTCACACCTGACAGAAGGTCTGCCCTGAGAGGACAGGCAGCACCGGCGCTCAGCTGGTTGTAGTGGAGTCAGAGAGGTACGCTGGGACAGCGGGGCATAAAAGCCTCTCACTACACCAGTCAGGTTCCTGGTAGTGAAGCCTGATTGTTGTTTGTTATGGTCTTAGACTGTTAAAGATATCTGGAAAGCTTCAAGAAGGAGAGTTTGGTTTACTCCTGATGATTGAAAGCCACTGATATCAATCAGTGCTGGATTGTGTGTTAGTTTCCACATGACAGTTTGTAGCAACATGCACACGTATGGCTCGATTCAACTCGTTTCACATTTTGCACACATCTGTTGTTAAGCCTGGTCTGTGAAGGCGATGTCATGTCGTTTCAATGTTGATGTTGGCTTCTTTCAGACATTTTTCGTTTAGGAAGCGCTCCATCAAGCCTTAAAAAAAGTCAGAGGTACCTGTTAAAAAAGTTCAGCTGCTGAATTCCTCAAATATAAATAATATAAATCATTCACATAAGTAATAGTCTGTTTTTAATTTCCAAATATTTTGTATGTTTTGATATAAATAATATTCTTAAAAATGAACAAAACACAACACAGTACTTGTAGCAACACTGGGGCACTTGAAAAGCAGACATTGCCTTCGATGAGTCTGTGCTTGTCCTCACACAAGACTGGTATATGTGTCGGGTAGTGCGTGAAGAAGGGAGTGACCTGTTTAGTAATACCTTGAAATATATTATCTTTTTTTGCCGTTTCAAAGGACTTCATCATTGCATTTGGCCCTTCACTCTTTTTCATGCTCTCAACATATTATACACAAAAGTCCACAGTTTGCTCAGAATCACATGTTCAACACATTGATGCTGGCATCATTTGAGCATGAATTTGTCACATCCTGTTACCTGATGTTCTCACACACATAACAGATGTTCTCTTCTGGCTGGTGTGTCTTTGATCAGGCACTATAATCTGGAGAGGATCTGCTCAATGTCCCACCCGCCGTGCAATCCGCAATCCCCAGCAGGGATGTATTTAAGTCCTTCTGCACTCATTCCTGTATAGTGCCAAAGACTTTCCAGTTCACGTTGGGTACATCCATTAACAAACTGCAGAAGGGGTTTTCTGTCCAGCATTTTTTCAACCATAATATATAATTTACTGAACCATGAACTAAAAATTCAGAACCAGCGTATCTCACTATTACATCTCACAGCTTTCCCAGATGCGAACGGAAATCTGCCTGTTTACACTGATGGTGCTGAGAGTGTATATGTTACACATTGTGTGTATGACAACTGTCCAGTCATCCCCTCAGGAAGGCGGCTGATATTTTAACTATTTTGTAGGAATAGTGCGAAGACACCTTGAAGGCTGCAGCCGATATGAGTTTAATGGTATGATTATCAAATGCCTGAGGATGTGTTTTTAGAACCTTTGTGCCTTTAATAGTGTGCTAGAAAATAAACTTAGTTCATTCAGTTTTTGGTTTTCCTTTCCTATAAATTTATAAGAATGTATTTAAAACATTTATTTAAAATACATTAATACATATGGAATAAACCAGAACTTTAAACCACATCATGCCAACCATCGACCCATGATGCCTCATAAGAACTTCATATTTGATTGGATGATGTTTTCGAACTGGTTCAACAACATATATGAACTACGTTTTCCTTGTGCTCTTGTTTATGGCAGCGGTGCAGACGTGCTGCGACTCATTCGGCCGAGCGTCTGGTTGGAGAGGATGCCAGGGGTATTGCAACACTCGCTTCGATCCCATCTTCAGGAATTTCCCATTATAGGCATCAGGCGAGCTGAGTGACTGCAATTATAACCGCTAAGAGCAACTTTAAAAAAAAAAAGAAAGAAAAATGGAAAAAAAAAACTGTTGAAGTTTATGAATAGCTCTATTGTAAATGTCAAAGTTGCCTGCCAGGTCTGAATTGTGTAAACTAGCACCGCTGGCCTCATAGCTTAATAATGCCTTAATTAGCAGATTCCACATTTCTGAACAACACATCTAGGGAGAAATGCAAAGTGATGACTTTTATTTTCCCTGCCTGACACCCTGCTCCACTTTGAAGAGAGAGCAGTCACGCTTTTTTACTCTGCTAGCCTTTGTCTCAGTGGGCAGCACTTTAAAACTGACAGAATTAAAAACAAAGTCACATTTTACTGTTAAGCATGCTGTGGCAACGTTGCAGAGGAAGCTTTACTAAATTAAAAAAAAAATTATTTACTTTTCTTTTAAAGGGTAATTTTCCATGTATAGATGTGTTTCACTTTTTTCGAATGTTGTTTCGAATGTCGAAAGCATTATGTTTCTTGTTGCAGCTCGTTTTCCGTTATTCTCATTCTCATACCTGTCTGTCCAGTACAGGGTGAACTGACCCCAGTGATCCCAGCCGGCACTGGGTGTGAGGCAGGACACATCAGAACCGTTTTATAACTGCCACATTATATCCTCACAGAAACTTCGCAAACCTTCAAATAAAAAATAAAAAAACTACAGCTGGAGTGCAAACGCTGTTTCTTAGATATTAAATTAACTCCATTGAACATTGTTAAATCCTCGTCAGCCCGCTAGGGCAATGGTCTCAACCCTGTCCCGGAGGACCTCCTGCCCTGCTGGTTTTTGTTCCAACCGAGCTCTCAATTACTTAATGGAACTTTTAATTAAAGTAATACATTTGACTCTTTAAATTGTGTAACTGATAAAAAGTTGGTTCCTTAATATTTTTCTTATACCATTTTATACTTAACTTAAAACTCCTACTGTTAAAAATAATGTAAAGGCTCAGATGTAGGAAATGATTACTTAAATTAAGGGATTGAGAGCTCAGTTGGAACAAAAACCAGCCGGGTCCAGGACAGGATTGAGACCCACTGCTTGCTCTCTATGACACTCAGTTCACGGCCTTCTACGGAGTTTTCCGTGTGCGACGCTTCAGTCTACCATGAAGCTGTGTGTTTGCACTGTGACTCTGTGAGAAGAAGCAGACAGCCTGACAGCACCACTGATTCTGCCAACGTCTTCAACGCTCTGATTCCAGAACGAGGCTTAAAGCTGTTAGCCCAGTTTGTGACTGTAAATTAGGATGGACTAAAGGAACCAATAACTGTTGATTCCAAATGAAAAGCAAAGAACCCCCCCACCTCTCCCACATGGACTCATTTTATGGATCCATCATGCAGCCCATCCATGGAGCCTCCCAGTAGTGTACTGGTTTGAGTGCTGTGGGGGTTTGGATGTGAGGGGAATGGAGGAGAGATTAACATCTTTCCATGAACCAGTGAGAGCAAATCTGGCTCCCTGCCTACTGTAGTATAAATCCCATGAGTGTCTATGAAACTGAAAAGGTTGCCAGGGACGAGTGGCTTCTTCCACACATTTTTTATTTTCTCTCTCTAAAAATGAAGTGTTTCAGTTCAGTTTTGTTATGGAAGAAACGTGTAGCTGATAAACCTCTGGAACACTAATTCAGATATGATTAATCCCACATTGAAAGCCATGCTTTGTGGAAAGGCTCAGAGTCCATTACCACACTGAGCTGGTAAACGCATTCTTCTTCCTGCCCCACGACACAGAGCCGCTCTGAACAACATGTCTGTGGCGTGTATCATGTTCGGAACATACTTGGAATTGTTTCTGGCTGTCTGAGGTACTTGACCGTTTTACACGGTTTCAAATGTACTGATACCGAGTCCACAACAGAACTGTGCCATGGTACCACCCAAATCACTCTCGTCTTGCTGTCAAACTACAAGGAAAGCATGGAAAAAGTCTGCCGATGCATCACATGCCTGTTCTTTTCTTCCTCTTTTCCTGTTTAATAAAACCAGTCCATCTCCTTATTCGGTCACAGAATCTAATTGAGCCTGACGGTGCTTTCCAGCTACTGTTACAAAGTCCAGCTACCGAGACTGGAATGGCCAAAGTACACAGACAGCTCTGAGAAACGGTTCTCTGTAACTCTGGCAGCACGAGGCGCAGCTGCTCCTGTGACTCGGATCCGACCGTGAAACTGAACAGCAGCCGGTTCTGGAAGAGCAGCCTCTATTCACCGCTATTCACCAGGAGAGGACGCTGGGAAATGTTTCTCGATTATTATTTATTATTATTATTTTTATTTCTTGGCAGATGCCCTGATCCAAATTATCATTTGTATTATTATAAAATACTGTGACCAATCTAAACCTGAACAGACCCCACTAACCAAAATTAAACACTCGTCATCATTTTTAAAATGGCCAATATGAAAAGTGGGTGACAGTTCTTGTTTTGCCTGATCGTTGAATTTATATTTTTAACAAGGTAGAAAGCAGACATGAGAGATGTTCGTTTGTAAATTCCTTGAAATTAAATACATTTCAACAAATACATTTTATTTTGCCACTGAAAATCATGCTCCTAATTTCCTATATATATATATATATATATATATATATATATATATACACTCACCTAAAGGATTATTAGGAACACCATACTAATACTGTGTTTGACCCCCTTTCGCCTTCAGAACTGCCTTAATTCTACGTGGCATTGATTCAACAAGGTGCTGAAAGCATTCTTTAGAAATGTTGGCCCATATTGATAGGATAGCATCTTGCAGTTGATGGAGATTTGTGGGATGCACATCCAGGGCACGAAGCTCCCGTTCCACCACATCCCAAAGATGCTCTATTGGGTTGAGATCTGGTGACTGTGGGGGCCAGTTTAGTACAGTGAACTCATTGTCATGTTCAAGAAACCAATTTGAAATGATTCGACCTTTGTGACATGGTGCATTATCCTGCTGGAAGTAGCCATCAGAGGATGGGTACATGGTGGTCATAAAGGGATGGACATGGTCAGAAACAATGCTCAGGTAGGCCGTGGCATTTAAACGATGCCCAATTGGCACTAAGGGGCCTAAAGTGTGCCAAGAAAACATCCCCCACACCATTACACCACCACCACCAGCCTGCACAGTGGTAACAAGGCATGATGGATCCATGTTCTCATTCTGTTTACGCCAAATTCTGACTCTACCATCTGAATGTCTCAACAGAAATCGAGACTCATCAGACCAGGCAACATTTTTCCATTCTTCAACTGTCCAATTTTGGTGAGCTTGTGCAAATTGTAGCCTCTTTTTCCAATTTGTAGTGGAGATGAGTGGTACCCGGTGGGGTCTTCTGCTGTTGTAGCCCATCCGCCTCAAGGTTGTACGTGTTGTGGCTTCACAAATGCTTTGCTGCATACCTCGGTTGTAACGAGTGGTTATTTCAGTCAAAGTTGCTCTTCTATCAGCTTGAATCAGTCGGCCCATTCTCCTCTGACCTCTAGCATCAACAAGGCATTTTCGCCCACAGGACTGCCGCATACTGGATGTTTTTCCCTTTTCAAACCATTCTTTGTAAACCCTAGAAATGGTTGTGCATGAAAATCCCAGTAACTGAGCAGATTGTGAAATACTCAGACCGGCCCGTCTGGCACCAACAACCATGCCACGCTCAAAATTGCTTAAATCACCTTTCTTTCCCATTCACACATTCAGTTTGGAGTTCAGGAGATTGTCTTGACCAGGACCACACCCCTAAATGCATTGAAGCAACTGCCATGTGATTGGTTGGTTAGATAATTACATTAATGAGAAATTGAACAGGTGTTCCTAATAATCCTTTAGGTGAGTGTATATATATATATATATATATATATATACAAAAACACACAGATAACAGTCTTTAAAGCAGTGCTGTCTGTGTGAAGCCTTCAGAAGGCTGTCAGATTCGAAGAAATGAGAGGAATAAATATCCTTCAGATTTTTTCTAAAGCATGGATTGCCTGTTTCTTGAACTCTGACATATCTGCAAGTGCGAGTAAGCCAGCTCCTTTTCATAAACAGCAAATATGAAATACCAGAGAACTGTGTCATAAATCAGTGATATCACCCGTGAGATATTTCTGCATCACTGTGTGTTCATGTGACCTGCGGGAAACCTTTTCTAATTCTCTCCAGCGATAATCTACTGTAGAGGAGGGAAGGGTGTTAGCAAGCAAGCACATGCTGTAAAGATGTGTTAATTATTGTAACCTGAAAAATATGTGACTTTAGTTTTAGTGCTGTTTCAACTAGGATTAAAGAGTTTCTGTTGCCTGTTTAATCCCCCGCTGAGAGGATTATCTCTGCTTTACACAGTTACACACTAGTTAATGACCAATGCCCTGTGAAAAGGGGACTTTAGAGAACTGTGCCACTTCGTGCAGTTGATTCTGCTATATTGGATTATTAATTGCATGTGGTTTGTTTACCTCCCAAGCGTGAGTGGTTGCACCTGTTTATTACACTCATTGTTCTACTTCCTGAGCTTCCATGACTGTGACAAACTCCCCTGTGTTTAAAATGAGACCAGGCACAGACTACAGACTCCTAACTCACCGGAGACGACTGCACGCCAAACCTCCTGTTTCTCAGTTAAACCGTTCTGCTTGTGTTGTGTTCACTGTAGTATCTAAAAATACAAAAACAAAGATCTTTTCTCATTTCCAGTCATTTAGTCGTACACATTTCAAATGAAGATCATGTGTACAAGTAATAGATCAGGTTTTTGGATAAAGTCCTGTTCATGTGTCCTGTGTAAATGGATATTGATTACTGATCTGTCGCTCTGGCTGTCAAAGTGGGGGCAGAACTGGGGGCGTCCGCGGCAAGCAGGCCTGGTTTTGAGTCCACACAATTGATAACAAAACACAAGCAGCCGTTTATATAACCCAAACATATATACAAACCAAAGAAAAATCTTATGGATCCAAAGAAACCAAGTGTAACACATTAGTACAAAGTACAACGATGATATTGGGATAATGAGAAGTAAATTGCCATCCACAGAAACGAACCCCTAAACTTTGTATCATCGGGTCTGATCTTCCTCTGATGGTTACTGAACTAAAACAGTTTATTATTATTATTATTATTATTATTATTATTATTATTATTATTATTATTATTATTATAGGCAGCAGAGGGCAGTAACAGTTATACAAGTCAACAAATAGCAAACAGACAAAAGAAAAACAAATCTATATAATCAAATATCATTATCATATCATTCTATATGTATCGTTGTTCTCTATTTGGTTTTCCAGTTCTTATTCGGCTGTTTGTAGTGCTGCCACCTAGTGTGGTTTCAGGAGACGGTTGTTGGGCTGCTAGATAGAAAGTGTCGCACAGATGTGCGTTTCCTGTCCAAGTCTGGAGTTCATGGGGGAATAAACGGATGAGGCCAGGAATTATATTGGCTATGGTCTCCAGATTGATAGTGTTATTCTGTATTGAACAGGAATCATATAACTAATGTTGTATGCAGTGCACTGAACCCAAATGCATTGTAAATCTGCTTCCCTGATCAACGGCTTTTCCAGGATTTCAAACAAAAATCTCAGCAGAAACAACACAGAATTACTGTGACCCAGGATTTGCAAACAGTAAGATAGGAAATTTAAGGATCCAGCAAAGGCTATAAACTCCGAGTTGAAATGATCAGTAAGGATTTACCACTTTAGCTGAGGAACAGCTGCCTAAATTTCTCTGGACTTACCTCCGCAGAAAGAACGCATTGTTACAGTTCAACTTTCAGCAATGTAGTGTACAGCTGCTTCCCGAGAGAGAGAGAGGTGGGGATATCACGGCTGTAAATCGCATTAAATATTTGAGGAATTTCCATGAAACTTTAAGAAAGAAACACTTGAGGACTCTAGCTTTGTTGCAGACTCCATACATCGTTAATACATGATGTTATAAAGTACAGACATTCTCCAATTATTCTGGATTTCTTAAGCAAAGTAATTAGATCTCAGGCCTCTATCAACCTTATCCTCTCAGAAAACAGAGCTTTTAAACTCAGCTCTGCTTGGTCAGGCTCAGTGATGTTCAGAAAAGGACTGTGACAAAAAGCAGGCGCTGCACATACAGGAGAAATACAACTCTGTTCAGAGCTCGATTATCACTACTCTAGTTTTAATACTCTGAGCACCAAGCTGATATAAATTATTGAGATAAAGACATTTAATTGGTCATTGTCTGTTCCATGTTTCATTATGTCTGCTTCCTCCTGTCTGTGAAAACACGTTTAATTATTTACAGAGAATCAGCTGTATCTATTATTACCTGTTACACCCTTAAACACTCAATTAACTTGGAGTTCGTGTTCTGGAACATCTAATTTAGGTGACCATGATATGAAACCCTGCATGACCTTGATTATTTGTGTTTTATACCCATTAAATATGAAATGATTTTCAAATTTGAAACAATCAAGTACAAAGTGTTTACAAACCTCACTCTTTTTACTTTAACTAATACAGAAAATGGTGTCCTTTCTTTACAGTGACATTTGAATTGTATAGTCAGTGGCAAATGATCTTTAAATAAAGTGGAACTGGTTTTCATCTGATTCTAGCCAGACCCTCTCTTTCTTAATCAACGAGGTAGAGGAGTGTCATTTTAATCTGTTACATCGAGGAATACAGTTTCAAAATGACTGTGTAAATCCAAAGAGAACATCACTACTTCAAATGCATTGTTTAAAACAGTCGAGGTGATGTTGAGCTCCTACTGACAAAGAGGAGCTTCTGATAGGGCATAATGTTAGGAAACAAACAGGACACTGTGGTACTGTGGTACACTGTGGTATGGCAGCACTGTGGAGTAGTGGTTAGGGCTCTGGACTTGTAACTGGAAGGTTGTGAGCTCAAATCTGTGGTGGGGCAGTGCTGTTGTACCCTTGAGCATGATACTTCACTTAGATTACTCCAGTAAAATGCCCAGCTGTACAAATGTGAGTTGCCCTGGATAAGAGTGTCAGTTAAATGACAAATAATGTAATGTACAGCCATTGATTCCTTGTACTGACACTTGGAACATAGTCATGTTCTTCTTATTCAAGTCTCCAACATTGTATTTTAACTTATATATTAACAGAAAATGGTATGCCATTCAGTAAGAATTGAGAAGTCTCAAAAAAACAAAACAGGTTATATTTATTTTATTTTCAACCCCTGATTTTTAGCATCACATAATTAAGAGTCTGCGTTTTATTGCACTGACCCCATCTGGACAGAAAGCCCCTGTCCAGGGCAGTACCAGGGAGAACAGCCCCTCATTTCCATGCTCCTGAAACCCATTTCACTTCTACAGATTATATGACATGATTCCCATTTTTACAAGGTTGTTTCAGTCTAGTATCTGCTTTTCCACCCTTGGATTTGAAGACATGCACTGAAAGTTTGCGTAGAGGACTGAACAGATTGATATCAGCTTGTAATGGGCCTGCAGGCTCCAAGACGCATTTCTTAAAAAATATAAGAAGCACTGGAATGCAGACCTTTCAGAGTCAGTGGCTCTATTAGAGACAATCTGACACCCAGCTCCAGAGACATACACTGACAGAGTCTAATGTGTCCATTACCTTTCGGATTTCTAACCATCCCCCTTTCGGTTGCGAACTTGATGAAGGCTAGATAACTTAAACTATTTTTTAAAGAAATGTGAGTGAGGTTATTTACAGCAACTACAAACAGAGAAGACACATTCTGTCTGGAAACAGTTTCCCAGGTGTCGTTCCATTTGCAAGATATTCTTTTTTGGCAATTGTATACATTTTGCACTGTATATCTTTCAGCATGTGTTTCAGTATTTAAATCCTGTGATTCTTCACCCTCATATTGTAAAGCACCACTTATACATATTACTGTACCATATATAGTTTATTTTTGCTGCGTAGAATGAGTATTGTACATAAAATCACAACCTAACCCTAAAATATCCATTCAAAACACATTGATCTAAAATTATAAAAATGCCCCAAAAAAGTCTAAGCAAGGACCACGTGAACATAAGATAAACTGACATCAAATGTAAAAGTCAGATACACGTTTCATAGGCCTTATCCAACCTGTCAAGCTTGGCTACGAACATCGACACAAGAGGGCAACAATGCATGGAAATGAAATCTAATTTTGAACAGACACATCAAAGTGTTGCTGCTGCCGTCTGTGATTGCAGAATCGCACGCCATGTGTGTATTAACTCAGCTTTAAATGTGTCCTGACTTTTAAGAAGAACAGATTTATTTATCAGCGCTGTCTTTTATCTTTGTTTAATTCGATTTTAAGGGATATATTTATTTGTATAAGTTCATAATGTTTAGGAACAAGATCAATGTGATAAACAGCTCCTTCCTGTTTGATTTGGGTTTTATAAGCAGAAGGCCAGGAGTTACTTGTGAACTGGATCATTCTGAGGTGCTTAACTAGCAACAAAAGAAGTCATTTCCAGCAACTGAAAACAGGTGTGAAGAAAACGTCAGCTGAGGGTTAGGCAGATAAACTACTGAGCCGATTATCTATATAGAGAATAAACATTTGATTATATTGTCCAATCAAGAAATATTTAGTATTCATTGTTCTGTATTAGTATCATTTGCTGATTGATAAGAAGCAACTTTTAAATGTGTAAAAGATGGTTGTTCTTTCTTCACTCCACAGCTGACCTTGTCAGTGAATGTGTGTGTTTCCTGTGTTTTACCTTTAGTAGCTTTTCTCACAAACGTGCACCTGCATCCCCACTTCACAAGCACACTACCACTCATGACAGCTGAATCAGTGTGAAGGAAGCGAGATGACACAGCAACATGGGACCATTATGGGTGATGTTTATATGCCAGCTTTGATCAACCCAAAATTAAAATCACATCTGCAGCTTTGCTCAGCCTCAGGGTCTGTCTCCAGACCTTTAACCTCTTGGATGGAGGCAATGAGAATAAAACACTGCAAACTCGGCACAAACAATTCCTGTACATGCATTGTAAAAGATTGGTATTGGTGTCTGAGCCCCGCCTGGACGGATGAATCCTCAGATTTTCACAGATCCAGTTTAAGGCACTAGGCATGGTGTTTACGGCTCATAGAAGCAGCTACAGGCAACCGCCACTGCAGTTCACTTCGGCTGACAGCACCATTAAGGTGCATTGTTACAAAAAAACATGTCAGGCATTCACGTAAGTATGCACTGCTTTCAGTGGGGATGAATGGATATCTTAAATAGAGAATGGCACTAATAATGCTAAATCTCCCCTCATTATCTCTCCTGAGTGATAAAAGACACAAGCAGATCTGTAGCCCCCTGGAAGAGTGCAGCCCTGGCCGTGGCTCCATGCATGGGGGTGTCTATTGATGGACTGAATACTAATCCCAGACTCACAAAGACAACAGACACGCAGCGGCAGACAAGAGACGCTGTGAGCTCCTTCCAGCCCAAACTGGGATGATTGATTCAAGTCTCTCTTTCTCTGGGGATTAGTCCAGATGGGGAGACGCTCCTCTGATCTGTCTGATGCTCTGTTCTCCTCTGCTCTCCAGTTTAACACGTGGTACAAGAAACGATCGTCTAAGGGACTCCCTGGATGTGTGTGAATTGCCATGTGATTCATCTACATTAAACTAAAGCAAAACAGTTTAAGTATTTATTCTCCACAATTGTCAAGCTTTTAAAGAATAATTTAAATTATTGTTTATATTATTATTATTATTACAAATTTAAAATATGTCCTGTATATAAAAAGGGACCAAATGTGAAAAATGTAAGAATGTATATATCATGTTTATTTTACATTTTGTATCAATTGCTTTGTTCTGTGAAGCGCTCTGTGGCAAACTCGCTTCACCAGAAAACATTTGATTGATAAATAAGGAACAGCAGGTTGGGAATAACCAGAGAAATGTTAGGATACAATATTCCTGTGTTGCTTCTGGATGTAACAAGCACTGATAAAACAGACACTGAAAAAAAAAGTTTTATTCCAGTACTGTTTAACTGAATACTGTTTGTTATAAAAATGTTCCCTTTCAACACCCCCCGCCCCACCCAGAGAATCATCGCTATATAATGAGGTTTTATACACACTGAGAAGGAGAATTCACATTGAGACACGATCCCATTGGAATCCTATATGTTATAAATATATTAAAAAATAACACAGACGCCCTCGACAGAAATGTAATAATCACACAACCAAAATGTAATTTCTAAAGTCATAATTCTTAGCGTTAGGGACAGTTTTACAGTCTTTTGCTGGCAGAATAATTCCCCAAAATAAACTTTCCAGGCACTCAGAGGGAAAGCAACTGCCTCCTAGTGTACGAGCCATGGCCTTTGGTTGATATTCATCAGCAGGGATAACCTTTAGCCTGAGACTCAGATGACAGTGCAGGGCAGGAGATCCCAGTGCAGCCAGACAGTCTGACTCAGGCAGTATCTCCCAGCCTCCCTAGTGGCCCTCCGTGTTTGTATTGTAAACACTACAACCCCTGTTACAGCTCACACTTCAGCTCTATTTTAATTGCAGAGAGAGACCCATTTTTCTAAAGATCCCAGCTCTTAGAAAAACATATAACTCTTAGCACACAACAATTATCAGCTGATAGGTGTTGACAGAAGTTTTCCACACTGACTGACAAGCTTAAACAGCCGAAGAAATGCAATTCTCCCCCAAGTGCCTCCCTAATTCTTTCATGTCTGTTTCTGCTCCGTATCCACTGACATCCCAAATCCCTCCCTTGCTTTTCTTTGCCATTTCTCAAAGCTGAAACCTAAAAACACAGCTAAAAAAAGATTTAGATCACAAGATGTAAAGGAAAATATTCATCTGGGCCCTTGACAAAAACAAATCTGTGTAGCCTTTACACATGAATACAGAGATGTACCTTTCCCTGAATTTGTCAGCATACAATGCAGGCAACGTTGCCCATCTGCTCTTGAGATCAGTTTCCACTCAAGATTGGCGTTCAATTCAGTAAATGCAAATGGTGGTTAGGTCAGGTCAGGCCATGACCTGTACGATCAAAGGACTGAAGAGACGGCTGAACTGAAGACATCAGTGTCATACAAGGCCTGCGTGTATTAATGAAGTGAGTCTGTTTTTTATATTGGGCTCACAAACGTGTGACAATAGCTCTGATGGAAGTGCAAGGACACACGCACAGCTGCCAATTTTGCTGGCAGGTTACATTTTATGAGGTTTCAAAACATGAACTAATGGAGAAATTGAAAGAACTGTTTTCTGTACTCAGCAGCGCACATGATGGCCTTAACTCAGTCAACTGGAAAAGTGCTCCATCATGGCTGGGATAGAAAGAAGGGAAATGCCGCAAAACAATGGCCATACATTCCTGAGGAAATCCCAACCAGTCGTGGCGAAATATGAAAAACCTGCATAATTCCCTGCATTCCAAAGGCATCAGTGATATGAACTAAAGACGAATGGCAAGTCAAAATTAGAGTTAATAGAGTTAAGAAACTGACGAGGCCTCTAAACAAGAATGCCTTTCTGTGTGAATGACCTTGATTAATACACAGCATGTGCCTCCGAAACAGGCAAATTGCCCCTATCTGTCTCCAGCTGTCATAGTCATCTGCATGTCTCTGTATGTCTGTCTAGAAGGGCTACTGTTTCCAATTGTCAAGCAATTCAGCTATTCATCCATAGCCATTGCTCTGTGACATGTTCTGCATTTACCACATTACTAAATGGATGTACAATCCCACTTCCAAGGAATGGAGACAGACACATTCCTACTCAATTACTGTAAAGTGCTTAATAATAGCATTTGGCCTAATCCTGCAACCTTAAAAGCATTATAATTGTGTCTTTTCAAGGTTTCAATAATATTCCTGTATGTAACAACCCTACTCTCACACTATGGGACGAGTGTAAAAGTACTATCAGATGATTGCCTAATCCAAATCGTTTTCACAGATCTGCTATACCTCGTTTAAACTAAGAATTCCTCATTCACTGGCTCAATTAAGCAGGTGGAACAAACAGGTTGTAGAATAATCACAAAGAGTGTTTTATAAAACAATAATTGTATTGGAAAGGATGATGAAATACATAATTAAAGTGCACATGGAACATGCAAAATATGAAACCCATCTCATTAATGGGCCAAACCAAAACAGTCCGGGGCAGAAGAATGGAATACATCACTAAAGAAAATCACAACATTTCACCTGAAACTGTTCAGTCACCCCTTCTCCTGTTAACATGAGGTGGTGACACTGTTTTACAAGATGCATTGGATCGCTCCTCTCCTGATCCAACTCCTGCTTCCAGATCTGCTGAGGTAATAGTCCTTTCTGGACATGTACAAGGTATCAGATCCCTTTCCACATGAACATCACACATACTCCCATATTAACTATTGTTTTTGTATTAATAACAAACCACTTCCACTCCTCAGCTCTTGCTCCTACCAAGGGATCGTAATTTGTGAAAATGCTCCTGTACTCTTGAAAATTTGTATTTCCAGAATAAGCAAGGCCACAATTCCTTTGGCATTTAAACCCTATTTGGTTGTCTCACAAAACATTAATTTAATTTATCTCTTTTCATCTAAACATGTTCTTAGAAATTAATAGTACACCAGAGATCTGCACTTCTACATTATGGGAAAGCCTTAAAGCTTACATAAGAGCTATATCATTTACTAAATAGCCAAATAAATCACACACAAATAAATGTATAAAACGTACTGATCAAATTCTACAAGTAGACAAACAAATTAATTAGATCTCCTACACCAGAACTATACAAAGAACCTCTTATGTTAAAGCTTGATCTACTTTCCTCAAGACGGGAAGAACAACTACTGATTAAATCCAAACATGTTGTTTGTGAACATGGTGACATAAACAGCACATTTCTGATTTAACAACGTCATCAGTCTGCGGCTTGTAATCTAATTTCTCAATGACAGTAAATCTGAAAGAGATCAACGATCAATTGAAAAACCTTCATTCTTCACTTTATAAATCAGACACCTGATGACCCACCATTATGAGATACCTTCTTTGAGAAACTGAACAACCAATGTTTAGATCTGCAGTCTAAAGCAAACCTATTCAATTGTCCCCTATATTGAATTTTGCCTTCTTCTGAATGTTTCTGTCTTTCATTTCCAAGAACCAGACAGGATTTATTCAGGGCAGATGTTCCTTTCTTTATCGTAGATGTTTATGTAACATACACAAACTCAGGTTGTCCTCTCCCCGATGTTCTTGTGTCATTAAATGCAGAGAGAGCCTTTGACCCAGTTGAATGATCTCCTCTAGACACTCAAGAAATGTGGTTTTGGATCTAACAGCAGCATCCATTCAGATCATTTCCCACTTAGCTGTAGAACCAGACAAGGCTGTAATCTTTCCCTTGACCTGTTTGCAATAGCCATTGATCCTCTATCTGCTTTTGCAGCAATCAAGATATTCATAAGAAACATAAGAAAGTTTACAAACGAGAGGAGGCCATTCGACCCATCGTGCTCGTATTTAACTGGGCTGAGCACAGACCCAGCTTCATCACTGCTGTGTCCTTTTCTCAATGGAGCAATTTGACAAATTCTCAGGTTATGAGCTTAACCTGGGAAAGTAAGTGTGTCAACAAACCCGTTCTTTCACTAAACTGTTCACATTTGCTTAACAAAATTAAATGAAAGCATCTCCCACTGGATTTACCACTATGCCTTGCTAACTTAGAATAATGTATATTAAGGCATATTTGGAATCGATTCCCTTGACTGAACTGAATCTAAAGTATTGATTCAGTAAATTGAATCCAGTTTCACATCACTACTCGACTGACCCACTGCAGCCTTTTCTGTTACTTCGTAGCAAAAGCAAACTTGCACAGACACTGCAGTTTGCTCTCAGATTTAAAATGACAACATATTTTAAAGTTTACTAACAACACAAAACAACCCCCCCTCTGCCTTCATCTCTCCTGTTTGATCTTTCTCATTGTCAACCCAACCTAATCTCTCACGAATCTCAATATGAAATGCTGTCAATGAAACACATTTCTCACAGGATGTATGTAGTCACGAACAAAACGCACTTCTGTCAGTAGCCATTCAAAATCATTTTAACTCATCACTTCCAAGCAACAACAACAAATATAGAATAGAAACAGAAAAAAAAGCTAAGCATCATATTTCAATTTCCTTGAGTTTGTTCTTTTGAAGTAAAGTTGTTTTGAATTGCGTCCTTCTCTGAATTAGTCAAACACCTACTTGGTTATTCATCCTGTGACACATTTATGTAGGTGTCATAACAAATGGAAAAATCCAAAGTTTCAGAAGGAAACAGAAACAGGCTGCGATGAGTTTGGTATTTGACTGCTTTATTGTTTACTCTTTTGAAGTCTTGCACATCTTTAAAGACTTTGAATATTCTGCCTTGTAAGCACAATGACAAATTACAAATCTTATAAAACATCCATCCATCTTCAAAACCACTTATCCAGGTGAGGGTTGTGGGGAAGACAGAGCCAATCCTGGCAGGCATAGGGCAAAAGGCAGGAATACACCCAAGACAGGATGCCAATCCACACACACAGAGCAATTCAGAGAGACCAATTAACTGAACCCACATGTCTTTGGACAGTGGGAGGAACCCAGAGCGCCCAGAGAAAACCCACAGGGACACGGGGAGAAAATGCAAACTCCACACAGGCAACCCTGGAGCTGTGACCACAACGCCACCGCGCCACCTGTCTTATAAAACATGTAGATTGATATAGTAATGATCACAAGTACTCAATTACACAGCATTAAAGTGGTGTGTACATCTTCAATTATCACCATGTTTCAATGATTTCTCAAGAGCAATTGACAAAGCTCAAAAGAATGTAAGCCCAACCATATGTACCGTGCATGGCACATCCAAAATGTCTACACCGCTATGTCTGAAGACATCGCAGAGCTATTTCATCACAGTATAAATCCAAACATCCCAGCCAATATCACTGGGATAATATATACCAGGAATGCCTTGGTCTTACCCATTCTTATACACCTGTGAACAGATTATTTACAGTTCTGCTCAGTATGGGTTCATGTTGCGGGATGCAACATGTTGTGCAAACATGCTAGAAAGACTAAAACACATGTACTCATTACAGTGATCACGCACTAGACTAGAGTAACCCTCCCCTCCAAAACAGAAAGAAAAAAAACTCTCCCCCATACATACAGTCACGCACACCAATTTAGAGCAAATCTAGGGTTACATTAAGTGCTTACCTCCCTCCTTCAAGTTGATAGCTGAATCATATCATCTTGTAGCTCAACTGTCTGAGACTAAGCAAGTAAAGACTCATTCCCCATAATCCTTGTTTTGTTCCTGGTGCTTTAACATATGTCGTTTATATCTTTGACATTTTCCTGTTGTTTCAGTTCTAACTTAAGTGCACTCAGGTGAGTGTGTTGAGATTCCCAGGGGTCCTTTTAGGTTGGATTGTCAATTACTGTGATAATTCCAACATAAATAGCTCAAAACTATTCTTAAATAACTATCAATAATGCAACATCATAGTGACTTTAAGACAGTATGCGATAAACCTTATCAAAAGCTTTTTGAAAATCTAAGTATATCATATCATATGCTTTCATAAATTAGTAAGACATGATCTGCCTCGTCTAAACCCATGTTGACTATCTCCAAGAATGTGTTTTTCATTAAGATGCTCCTCTATTTTCTGGATAAGTTCATCCAGGAAGGCAATCATTCTGCAAACCTGACACTGTAGTGGCCACATGCTTCTAAATATAACAAGTTGTTGGTGCCCTGAAACTGTCTCTTGGTTTTTGTCCCCAAGTCAACTGCTTGACTTTTTGTTAATGAAAAACAGCGCAGCACAATTAAGACTAAGAAACAAGATTAACTTTAATTAATGCAAAATAGAATTCATATTATGAATGCTAAGACTGTCTGAAAGAAGAAACACAAGGTAGCTCTCTCTCACCTATCCTGTGTCTGTCTTCGGCAACTTCTAACAACTTCAGCAACTTTTATTGTAGAAGACTATAGCATGGCACAGGGATAGAAGCAGGTGTAATTAATCAAACACATTCGCAGATAGAAATAAATTGACAGTTACATCTAGACTGGATTACTGTAACGCCATTCTGTCAGGCAGCACAAACAGAGCTATTTCTGCACTTCAGTCCAAAATGCTGCTGCAAGAATCCTAACCGAGACAGAAACACATGAGCACATCACTCCAGTATTGGCTTCTCTTCACTGGCTGCCCGTGCGCTACAGGATAGACTTTAAAGTTCTTTAGCATTTAAAGCACTAAAGGCACTGGCACCTCCCTACTTAAAAGATCTCCTCATCGAATACACTCCATGTCGGCCATTGAGATCCCAGGAAGCTGGTTACTTAGTGCTCCCTAAAATACACAAGAACACCGCAGGTGGTCGAGCATTCAGTTATAGGGCCCCGAAGCTGTGGAACGATTTTCCAGCCTCTGTAAGAGATGCCTCCTGTGTCTTTAAATCACGCCTGAAGACTTCTGTTTAGTCTCTGTTTTTCTAGCCCATAGTGCCGCCGGTGTGCCATGGACATGCAATTGCACAACTGTCTTTGGAAATGTCCTGCACTGCATGACCAGTATCTGAGCACGACTGCCTTCTTGTCTTCCAGCAACAGCCCCCTCTGAGGATCCGATGAGGCACCTCGTCTGCCACTGTGGAAGCCCGATGAGGCAAACCCACCCCAGAAGCCTCCCACCACAGAGGGCTAACACTGCACTCCCACCCCAAGGTCTGACGAGCCATCGCAATGTTCCAACCCCCCCCACCCCCGAGGGCCGTCAAGAGGCCCCCACCAGAGTCAAGAGCACAGCCAGCTGCATCGATTAAGAGCTTCCTGATCTCCTTGCTGCTGAAACAGCTACACTGCCTGGAGGGGAGGCGACCATTAGGCCTGAGCCTTAAGCCATGGACCGCCAAAGATTGATTTTCTCCTACATGTCATCCATAGGAGTTTTTTAGTTTTTCTCTTCTCCGTGCCTAATGGTATATATTATGTTGGTTTACTTTATTTTAGTTAATTTAAACTGCTGGAGGTTTATCTATTTTATTTATTTACTTTGTTGAGCCGGTTTTCAAGAAAGGAGTAAGACCAGACGGTTTCAAGTGCTCATCTGAATGACAACAGAAAACATGACTTGACTAGAGCAGCTAAGGTGGGAAAGTAGCTCACCTAGCTGTGCTAGCTGTCTTCCTGCTCCAGCCAAACTCCCAAACTCCCAAACGTGTGAGATTTAAGCTCTGCTCAGGATAAAAGCTCTTCAACAAAAGTTGAAATGGTTAAAATGACCTTTGTGAAAAGTAATACCATTGCAACCAGTGTTTCGCTGCTGTGGAACTGTGTTGTGAATGTAAACTGCTGTGAGAGAATATATATATATTTTCTCACTCACAGCCTAATGTTTTGAACAGTGTAACTTCCCCAGCTGCAGATTGTTCTAGTTGTGCATTGAGCGTAAACAGCACTGGCCTTGTCTGTTTATTGAGACTGGTGAAAAGAAACTGCTGTAACTGTAACTCTATTCAGTGATTCACGTTGTTGTTTTTGTCTGGAAAATAAATGCTCAGTTTGTCGTTTCCTGTCTCCTTGTGTTGTGCACAGCCATGCAGTCACTGCTGGGTCCTGAACTGAGGCTGGCGTAGCTGATGCCTGTATATCTGATTAACCCCTTGTTTACTGGACCCCAGAAGTAGCTGGTTACACTGATATCCAGTCGTATCATTGGTAAATTATTTTTGTGAGGCCAGGTTTCTTTTCAATTATTTAGTTTGTGAAGCTCACCATGTCAGCTTTTTACAAAGGGCACTCTACTATATAAACTATCAATTGAATTGAATATATATTAAAATTTGTATATGTTTTTTATGTTTACTTTTACTTTACTTGAGTGTTACCAGATTATTGTACCCGTTTGTTTCCTACAGGTGGTCTGACTTGGGTGACACACGTTGACTGAAATCTTGGTCAAGGCCACAGCTCTATAAAATACCTGTCTCTTATTTACCTGTTCACACCAATTGCTCTGACTCTCACAGCTCAGTCTGTCACGCTTGTTGCTGCACCTGGAGCCCATTCTCGATGTTATTCACTGTAACACATAGATCATTCTCCAAAGTTACACTGTTACTCTTGTAGTATTATATGTATATAGTCATTGTAAGTTAGTGTTTGAATACAAGTTGCCTTGTGTAAAGGTGTTGAATACATTGCTTAAAAAGAAGAAAAGTGACAGAAGTGACCAGCAGTCTCCTGTTCCATTAATTTCTGGGTAAACAGTACATGTTTTCAGGTCTCTTCAACGCTTGCATACATTTAAAGAAGAGCAAGTCTTTTAACAGTTTTCCATTAAAATAAATAATAAATGCCTCATTAAACTGAAGGATTTTGGAGAGACTGGACGTGACTATTTCTTTTGGAAAACAGTTCTTATTTAATTTGTTCTTGCCAAAACTAGACTTTGGGTGAAATCCATAACGCTTTTTTACTCTGAAGTGCCACTTTTGGATCAGTTGGATAATATTTCAAAACCTTGAGATACAAATAGTGTGAGAGAGACACAGCGAGAGACAATTGCTGACAAGCCTTATGTTCTTTCGTTTTTCTTTTCAGGTGCTGACAGCCTAACTGGGGTTTAGCTGGACAGATCACTCAGGATAGCAGAAAGCATTAGAATGATAAATACATGCAACAGGATACGGCACGAAACAATTAGAAAGAAAGTTTACAAACGAGGAGGCCATTTGCCCCATCGTGCTCATTTATTAATACGATAAAGTCACTGTTTATCTCCCATTAATTATGAATTCATTTTAATTATAAATGCTAGGTGTAATATTTATGGATAATGGATGTAACTGCACTGTGGTTTAGACTTGTTTGTTGTTCACATTATCTAAACTGTATATTGCTGTACATTGTGCATTTTGCATTTATTGTAATTCACTGTATGCAGGCCTTTAGATATTTTGCTCAAACATCAAAACTGAAACACAAAACTAATCCCCGCCCAGCGTCTAACCACAGCGCGACTAACTATATCTTAAAGCTGATGCTGGCTGTTGAAGCATCCAACACGCGTGACACTTCAGTGGAAACCAATGAACATGTCAGCAAACTGTTATCATAATAATACAAATGTGTCCTGTATGGCGTAGTGCTGCCATTCCCTTTCGACAGAAGGGTTTTATTTACCCCTTGACTGGCACTTCCTAATGAGTTCAGGACAATAAGCCTGGCAACACTGAGGCATCATGACCCTAGATTAGGACATCATCTGGTTTCAGAATATTTATGTTATGCAAGTCTTTCTCTTAATCCTTTTGGAAATGGAAATACATCATGTGCCTTATTGTTGATCATTGCAGGTCCAAGAGGCAGGTCCAGTAAAAGCACTTACTGGAACGCATGGCGTGTCCCAGGAACGGACGTCAGCAGGTCTCCAGTGCAGCAGGGGCCATGCCAGGTGTGTGGGAGGGCCGACGGGGACGTGCACAACTGGATACAGAGCAGGATGGACAGAAACTCATCCTGCACAGGGGCAGCTTGTGTAGCTTCTCAGGCGCCTGCAAGTTTGGGAGTAATGCAGCTCGATCTGGATCAAATCCTATAGACTGGATAGGATCCTTGGATCACTTAGTTATAATTGGACACAAAACGAGCAAGATGGGGCAAGTGGGCTCCTCTCGATTGGACACTTTCTTATGTTCTAGGATTTGGGTGACCAATTGACAGTAACATTTCTGAGCCGTTTAGTTTCGGGTCTACTGAAGTATCAAAGGAATCATACTGGTTCTTAATACTTAAAATCTATTCTCATATAAAAAATACAGAACATATGACTTCTATGACAGTCCATATGACAGGTATTCTTGTGACAATTGTTCTTCTTCACTCAGCATTAATAACAGTTTCTTTTGAAGGTGGATTCATTCCCTTCAGCCTCTTCTATTAATTTTACTCCGATGTATTTAAACTCTTGTATGATCATTTTGCAAAGCCCATTGTTGTCATACTGAAGCAGACGATTTGCAGTCTACTTATATGGCTGATATATTGCGTTTATCTGATGTTGTAAAGGCAGCAGCAGGATTACGTTCCCACCCTTCACACACCGTAATTGCGGGGTGTTACTGCGTTTATAGTGCGGTTACAGTTGTGTGTTACAGCACTTACTGTCACTGTAACTATTTGTGTTACATGGGCTGAGATGGTTTCAAACCTGAAGAAGAAAATAAATAAAACCACAAGGTCTAAAGTGTGTTTTGGTCTTTTGTATATTTTGCCTAACAGTGAGTTTAGTAAATGGATTCCTGCAGGAATTCTGTATAGCTTTTCAGTGTCATCTATTGTTTTATATAGTGTGTCTGGATGAGGTCAAAGGGCAAACTACGTATTCACACCAAATACAACACGCAAAAAACACAAGGGTGATTCATTCTGCATTAATAGAGTTGTTAGGATGACAGTCTATTATGTCGCCCTTTCTTTCACTGTTTGATTTTAAATATCAGTTCTGCAGGACCTTGTGAACAACAACTGTTAAAAAAAGGGTTGTGAAATTGTGAAGCATCACGTTGTTTCAAAGCAATCGATGTCCTTTAAGCACCTCATGTTGTGGTGTTCCTGGAATAATACAAACCCCCTCTTTTTTTATTTGTTTTTTTTTTTAAGAAAAGACTAGACAGTACAACAGCATCTTGGGCATATACAAGACATGGCAGAATTAGGAGCAATTATAAATAAAATCGAGAGCAAACCTCAAAATTAAAGAAATAAGGAAAAAAGGAAACCATTATAAATACAATTAATGTTTTCCAAATGTCACCTTTTTAAAACCTATAAAGTATCACGCTATACTGGTTAATTGAGTGGATCCACATGGACTGCAGATACAATTGGTCAATATTGTCCCAGCGAGAGGAATTGTGTACAGCTTGGCTCATGGGTCTGTCCCGCCAGGACACGGATACAAGCACCCCGCTGGGGACCGGAGTGCAGGAGTAAAAGTGCCTCGTCTCGTCAGGTTCATAGTGCAGACACAAAGTCAGGCTAAAGAAACTGAAAAGGGAACCTGGATTCCGCTGCCTTAAATGGGCTTGAAAAGGTTCAGACTTCAGACTACGGTTCTGCCACTTACTCCACACAGACGGAGGTTAATTCATCACAACAGCCTGAAGAAAACTTCACCTCTGTTTACACTCGGCGTGTCCATCTGAATGGGACACAAGTGCATTTCCAGTGGCTTTTAAAGCAGGTGTTTATTATAGTCTTCTGCTGGGGGCCAGTGGATTAGTTTACTCAAACCAAAACGATTAATCAATTTTGTTTTAATCTAGGAAGCTACAATTTCAAACTGGCCACATGTGAACGTAAGAGGAGAGCGGTTGGGGAGGAAACTCAGCTAGACGTTTTGAATCTGAAAATCTTACACAGAGACGAACAGATTGTGTAGATTGTGTCTGGGATCCTGCAATGTTTATAATAGTAGCGTTTTAAAACGTGTTTAACAGACTCTGGGGGGAATGTTTGCTTGTAAAGCTGTACATTATTCACACTATCAACCTGTTAGTTTTAGATGAAATGCATTGTTCAGGATTTAAAACCCCACTGATGAGCAGAGTTTACAGTCTCTGAAACAATACAAAGCTTTCTAATATTGATCTAATATTTTACTTCTGCAAGTTTTGAATATCTGTCGAGTATCCAAAGTCTCTCCGATTTAATGAAAGTATTAAGCTTAAACCATGTATGCATGTGAGTATTTAAGTTTAATATATAAATATAAGATTATAAATCAATTACTTCAGAGTTCATGGCTAAATTTGGAACACCTGATATTAACAATTTCCATATTAGCTGCTGCCACACACAACTGAACACAAAGGATTTGGGACAATTAGGTTACTTATTTTTTTCAACTGCAAATTTTAAATGACTTACTACGTCAGCAAGCAGAGAAATAGCGGCCCAGCAAACTGAGTATAACCTAAAACAGGGTTTCTTCTGGTTTTCGGTTCACAAATGTTTTCTATACATGTTAAACATTTTTACTGCGCTAAACTACTTTCAGCTCTTAAACAATTAGCCCAGAAAACAAAACCAGCATTAACTTCGTACACATGGGATTGTGTCCATTTGTCATGACGAGGAAACCAATCAAACTGAGGACAGACTGAACAGATTGCAGTTTGCTTTACACAACATACTGGAAAAGGGAACTGGGGAAAAAAAAGGGACTGAATGCATAACAAGTCTAAATAATGAGGACTTCAGTGACAATGAACATCAGAGCCCCTGGACATTTCACAGCCCAGCAAACATAAAAACCCACTAGCGTTTCTTCAAATGTTTATTTGAATCCACTGTAGAATATTGCACAAAAGTTTTCATTTAAAAATATACGGACATCCATGTGTCTGAATACAGGTGTTGGATTTTAAACCATTAATGGAAAAAAATCATATATATCGTACTCTACTTTCCTTTCTACGTGAACTGAGACTTGTTTTGGTTCTGCCTGTGTTTCTAATAGTTTCCTGTGTGGAGAACTGAGGAGTCGACTCCTCACCGCTTGAGCAGCAGTGACACTAAGTGGTTCAAACAGGAAACTACCTTAAACATGACTATCGTTGAGAACGAACTGCATCGATGACGTAGTTATGGTCATAACAATGTTCACCCTAAGAGCTACATTGTCTTAATGTACACAATGTACATAAAATACTAAAGTTCAGCTAAACGTCTCACAGATGTGCCACAATAAACAATGTCTTTAATACTGCGTCTGATGGGAAATGATACAGTATAAAAACGGCTTATCTTGTCAAGACTTCTTAAAGAGCTCACTTGAAGAGGGATGCCCTCTGCGCAGCAGCAGACGCACAGATGTCTTTCGACTGTGGTCAATGAGGAGTGTGGAGAAAGACGCAGATGAACCCAGCCTTTCTGAGTGGATTGGTCTTCAGTTAGTTCAGGCATCACTCTCGTACAGAAAAACGCAGCTAAGTAAGATACACACCAGACAGACAGACACAGTCTTACCGTTATAGAATCGATTCATTATTTACAAATCATCAGGATTGTATTCTGGAAGATTCATTTAAAAATAAATAAATGAGTCAAACTGCAAATCATTCGCTGCCCAGATTAAGTAATGCGTTACAAAAGCACGTCTACTCACTCCTGCCTCACCCCTTTACCCTTCTTGTCTAAGTGGAATGGATGGTGGTTGGACCGAACGTGGTTTCCGTTTTAGTTCTCGCAATGAGACGCTGAGAATTATGTCAGTATTGCTTCCCCTGTTCTGACACCCATGAGCCAACCTGTAGGTTTCGCATCACTGCAGCACTTACACAAATCACACCCCCCCCTTCAGATGCCCTTCAGTCCCGGGTTTCTCATCTCCCGCTTTGTTTCCATTCGATTCTTTGTCTCAGCCAGACCCCCGAGTGTCTCCGCCAGGACTCCCTTTCCTCATTCTTGTGCTATGCTTCTGAGTACGTACTTCACTGTGTAGGCGAACGCTGCGAATCCCACTATGACGAACAAGTTTGCCAGGGCGCCCCCGAGGAGTCCGTGGTTGCGGTTGGCCTGCTGGAGGCCGGGGGGGTTGGCTCCGCCCAGCGGCACGTGGCCGTTGAGCACCGGGAGGCCGTTCTGGGCGTTGTGTGCCTCGCCGTCCGGCACCACGTCCGGGAGAGGCAGCACCTGGGGTCTGATGCTCAGCTCCTCCTGCACTTTCTGCTTCTGCTTGATTTCCTATGAACAGTGATGGGAAAAATCAATACAAAGCCCACAATGCACCGCCGCAAGTCAGCCAGTGCCTGCAGGTGGAGTTCGGCTCGTTCGGCTGCTGCACTTTTGTAATGCTTGTGTAACCTGTAAGTCACCATGGATAAGGCCAATAAATTAAATACATACAATAAAATTGTGTAGTTTTCCTGTTAAATGGCAGCTTGAAGCGAGAGAAACTACAATAAAGAAAACATTCAAACTCGAAAGTAAATCCTTTGGCCATAAACATTCATGTGTCCGTAGGCGGTTTTTAGGTCGCCAGACAGAACAAAACACGAACAACACGATGGTTTTCAGGACCTATAGGTTATACTTACGTTGACCACATCTGGAAATAGCTCACAGAAAACCTTATCCTTTAGGTTGAAAGCCAAGCTCTGAGCAGCAAGTTGTCTTTTCTAAGAATAAATAAAGAAACACTTGCATTAAGTAACAGTATAATGACCTTTAACTTACATATGGTTTTGTTTACACTAACCACCACACTGTACACAATTGTAATGATCACTTATGACAGCCTTGTTAATGGAACAATACATACAATGATCACAAAGCACTGATCACCAACGTTCTTAAGAAATAAAAATCTAAGATTCAGGAGCTCCTGGAGTCCTGAGCGCGCAGACGGTAAAACAACAACAACAACACTGCACTTACGGTGAACTCTGAAGTCTCAATACTACCGAGCGTCGGGCCTTTTTCTACCATGAAGCTTAAGAGGCCGGTCAATATAGTGGAGACGGACCAGGCTGGGTTCCACGTATCAGGATGAAAGTCAGTTATTGAGAGACACAACCTGTTAAAGAAACACAGTTTGGTAAGTGGCCTCATCACTAGGGCTTCCTTGTGGACAACAATTGCTGGAAGGTCATTCCTATCGAATGCATCCCCTTCATACTTTATTCAATAAGTATGATTTTAAATATACTTTAAGCATGAATTAAGTCCCCACGTAGTCTCCTCTGTTCCAGGGTGAAAAGGTTCAGTTTCTCAGTCTCTCAGTAGGACATTCCCTTCAGACCTGGAATAAGTCTGGTTGCTCTCCTCTGAACTGCCTCTAGAGCAGCGATATCTTTCTTGAAGTGTGGAGCCCAGAACTGTCCACAGTATCCAGATGAGCTCTAACTAGTGCATTGTACAGTCTGAACATCACTGCCCTTGTTCTCAATTCTACACTTTTGACAATATACCCTAGCATTCTGTTTGCCTTTTTTTTTTGTTCCCCACATTGTTTGGATGGAGAAAGTGAGGAGTCCACATAGACTCCTAGGTCTTTCTCATGCATTATTTCATCTAGTTCTATTCCTCCCATAGTGTAATTATAGTGGACATTTTGTTACCTGCATGTAGTACCTTGCACTTGTCCACATTGAATTTCATTTGCCAGGTGTTGGCCCACAACTGAATATCATCTAAGTCCCTTTGAATAACCTGTGCTGCTGAGATTGTATCTGCTGAGCCACCTATTTTAGTATCATCGGCAAATTTGACAAGTTTGCTAACTATCCCAGAGTCCAGATCATTAATATAGATTCATGTTACCACACAATTATATATAATCAATTTGCTTTGCATTATAAATATGCTAGCAGGATCAGGCTGAGTGTGTTTTAGTGTGAGATCCGTGCTCAGTGTCTTTCTAGGTCTCTTATACGTCACATTTGCATTTGGAAAGCAATGTGCCGTCCAGATGTGCGTCACATTTCACACTGCTGGTTCCTGTGCAGCTGCACACCATCAGAAAGCAGTGTTGTGTTGCAGTCGTATGATGAGGCCAGAGAAAGATGCCATCTGCTGCCCCCCCCTCAGGATGCTCTACTTCATCATACTTGTCTGGAGCAATGGCCAATTGTCTCCACTCGTGGATTTTACTGGACCAAGACAGACAAATTCAAGGACACCTCACTGGATCAGCATTCACTCGATGACCGCAACACAGGACTGCCATGCTCGCCCAGCTTTGGGCTGCTGGTGAGGGAGGAGGCTATTCGAGAGCCAGAACACTCTATTCTCAGTTAGGCTTTAAACTTATTCTCGGAAAGGTATTCCGAGGATAGAAACCCCGATCATCACATGGGATACGGTTTTGATTATCTGACTAAGGAAGGAGCTTTTCAAAAATCTTGCAAATTCTGGGCCAGAAAACGTTCAGTTATACAAACGCAATGCAGGTTTTCTGTAAGAACTACTTCCACAATCTTACCCTTTTTTTTCGTGAACCTGGAATTATCCAGATTTGGGTCTAGACTAAGGAAATGTCACTCAGTCATTTCTGTCAAACTCCTCCTCTTCCTCGGGGCAGAAAAGGGTCGAGCTTTAACCGTTAAACACTCAAACCTTCTTATGACAAATCCATCAGTGAAGACTGACCGTCCAAGAGTTTACATCTCCATGTACGACAGCAGGAGACGGCCATTTGAACATCAACAACATCGTATGAAAGTCATTTAGTGCAATATTTGGAAAGTGAACACTCAAACTATATAACTATACCCAGACTAGAGATTTTGTATCTGCAGAAATAAAGACATAAAAAGCTAGGAAACCCGTTCAGTTCATTCAAAGGTCTTGGAGGTCATAGCAATGTGTTCCTACCTCGTATTACATTTAAATCTTCCATTGGGAGTAATCATATAAATACTAGGAGGCTTGAATGGAAATTCACGGGGGAATATCAGTTTGCCATGGTAGTAGCCACCTAAGGGGGGGAAAAAGGAAAAAAAACAAACATTTAAAATGTAATTAAAATGCAGATGCTGAGCTGCTGTCTAAGAAGGTACATTTACTTCATAACGTTAGACACTTAAAACAACTCCAAGCCATTTATTGGGAATGATAACAATGATAAATTAAAACCAGACTTGCCTATGTTCTTCAAATAATTTGAGTTTGGGGTTCAGCCTTATTGATCGAGGGGAGTCCTTCTCATCATAGCTCCAACAATTTGTTTAGTTGAATAAATATTATCAATTAAACTAGACTAGTTTGTGAAAAGTGACTCAGCATAGAGAAATTAACAGGATACATACCATAATATTTCTGAATATCTTTGACAATACAAATGTTAGTCTATTTAGCATAAAAGTCTTAAACTCAATCCAAAAGCTAACAAAGTTTGAATATTTTAAACCATGAATCTGTAAAATCTTCAGTTTGTACATTTTATCTTGTAGTTCTTAACCATTATAACATCTTTATATTAAATTCTAGGCCATGTGTTCTGTGTGTGCCCTAATGTAAGGCAGTAAAGGAGAAACAGAAGTCATGTTTCAGTGTGTTGGCCCTGGGAGAATGCATCTGGATCAGGGAAAGCGGGAATCCGCATAGTACTTCCAAAAATCATTCACTTCCCCATTTAACAAAATCAATCCATTTCAGCACCTCAAGGTCAATGTCTGTTAAATAAATCAGACATTACAGTAACTTATTTTTACTGAAAACTAAAATATGGCATCTTTGGATTAACAAAATGAAATTTTAAGGCCACGAAAGAAATCAGAGGGATACAACCAGCACAGCTGTGATGTGATCGGTTTTGAAATGAAAACTAGTACACGATTGTCACGTCTGTTTTTGTCGACAATATAAACCTACATTTTTTGCTTAGACTGATCAATGCTTTTCAGATGATTTTGCCAACAAGATAAAGTGACGTGACCTTTGTTCTTTTCCACAGACAAAAACACTGCGCACCGCTGATGAAGTCTTGCTACAGGGCTCAGATACAGTTAAGGTTCCGCAATTTCCTACGTTTTCACAAAAAGTATTTGAAAATCTTTGTACACTGTAGGATTCCTTTAAAGGCTGATATTGGAGAATTCATGTCAACAATTATTTTAAAACAGATAAGCATGAATCACATTAAAAGACATGGGCATTTCAAAAATAAGCTCCACTATACAGCACTACAGAAGCCGTTACTGTTTAATGCTAAAGCAGCATCTTAATGTACTAATTTCATTGGAAAGGTTTCTCCAAGAACACAGATTTCAAACATCCTGGTACGAATGCAGATGTTGCTGGCCTCTAGCCTTTTGGATCGAAATAAGGTCATTATAATTTTTGAATAGGCTGATAACATAATTCTCGTAAAAATCTTTTCCTTCGCACAATGGAAGGAAGAAGTTACTTGTATAATGATTGTATTGTTCTCATGTAGAAGTACATAATTACCCCCTTCTGATACAGGCTACACAATCAAGGTTTGGACAAGCAATGATATGGACAAATTCCATACATTTTTAGGTAAGTTATGTGGAAAGAAAATATCTGATCTTCTGACTGACTTTTAAAATGCAAATGTTTCAAGGATGTCACTTTATATAAATTATCCTTGTACTTCTATCACAATAGGGGAAACCAACATGTTTCAGTATTAAGCAATTATACAAAACTTATTAATTGTAGTATCAATTAAAAACACATTTGGAAGGGAGTGTTTCAACTATACTGCTTGCATGTGATGTTTCTATTGCAATTTAACGTGAATACTAGTAGACATGAAAAGAAAAAGATAAGCACTCTTAATGGGTTTAGTGTTGTTTAATTACAGTAATAAAAGGCGCGTTATATTGTGCAAGTTTTCCTCTGAGAGGATCAGCGAGGGTCACCTGGTCACACCGAAGGAGGAACAGGCAACAGCTGATCAGTGTTAGTGATCAGCTGTTGATGGTAATATGAACACACACACACACACACACACACACACACACACACACACACACACACACACACACACACATTCATCCTGGTCATGTTATTCCCTGCTCATATGCAGTTTAAAATCCTTGTCAGGGCTTACTGCTCTATTCACACGTCTGCTCCTTCTCCTCCTCTGCCACACAGAAACATCTCTCTCTCTCGCAGTGATCATCAGCTAACGTAGCGGACTAACACACCATGTTCTACATGTACGGGAGGTTCGCTTACATCACAGTGACTACACTACTGATCTTAATGTAGTTTATCAGACTGGAATACAGAACCTCAACAGACATCCCTTAAGGCAGCAACAGATGGTAAGACTGCATTGATGCTTATGAGTGCTAATGCTAAAGGGCCGTTCACTTAAGAATCAGTCACTTTATTAATGCAAAATAAAATGGAAAATGGAAAATGTATTAATTGAGCTTAATGTAACCTTTGTAAAATGGCTTTGCCTAAAAGGGTCGCCTGAATGAGTAAATAATATTGCTTAACAGACGCAATTTCAACATTGTGAGCAGAATCCACTTCAGGTGAAGGATAGCCTTTGATACTGGACTACATGTTAAAGTAATTATGTGAATTAAAACTAAAACCTTCCACATTAAGTAAAATACTTTACTTCTGCAGATCAGACAGCGATCTGAAAAGCTGCTGAAAACCCTAACCCAGGTATACAGGTCTGCATTAGTCATTCATGTTCATTTACATTTAAACTTTCACTATTAAAAAAAATAAATCTGCATTAAAATAATGTATCAGGGTTATGAAGAAATCTTGGCAGCTAAATTCCAGAAATAATACATAATAGATTTTTTAAACGCAAGACTTGACAATCTGAACTCACCTTCATAAGGGGTTTTCTCAGGGCCTCGGACAACATAGTGCCTAAAGGAACAAAACAAGTGTTTTCTTTCTACCTCAGATTAATACAGAACATGACTTTAAATGCAAATGACTGGCATTCACCAACTCAGGGCCTTTGAAGACACCAAAAGACTTTATGAATAAATAAAAGTGCAATCATGGATGTATTTTATACTCTTAACACTTGTCATTTCACCCAAGACCACTGCAGTGGTTTTAAAGTAACCATCTGCTTCATAAATGTGTTTTAAAACCTGTTTAAGTGGTTTACATATTCCATATGCCCTTGAAATACACACAGTACACAAGCTGCAGATTCAGGATCAGAGCAGGAGCAGCACTGGTTTCACAAACATGGCTTTGATACATGGTTGTTTAACCAGCACACAACCTTGAAAGCTCTCTGATCAGGGCTGGCCTCAGTGGCTGGGAGCTCTGAGGAGAAGCAGGTCACCTCTGTGCTGATGGGGAACCAGTAACAGGAGCGGCACGGACGCCCTGGGGGGCAATACTACTGGGGAGCACCTGACTGCAGGGCTGCCGTGATTGGCCCAGGTCGCGGGAGGAAGGAGGAAGTGGGCACAGCCTAGTTGTTGGGGGAGCAGGATCTGGAACTGCTGGGGCCATTAAAGATCTGACTGTACTGGAACAGGAGGGCTGCAAAACACCTGGAAGGCAGATTGGGATCCCTTGGGATAAAAGGTGTTAAATACACCCAAGCTGATGTACTATAACTGTACTATTCAGCATGGAATGCTCTGTAGACGGACATGAACGCTTTCTCAGGGTGGAAAAGGAAATCCACAAAAGTTCCACATGGACAGTTTTTTTACTGAAATGAAGACATGGATTTCAGAGCATGCAGTTCTTGGGTCCTATCGGTACCGAAGCGTGTTAGGGCCATGTAGGGAGTGTTGTTTAAAATCACTCTCAATGGGGGGGGTTATATTCTGAGAAAAAAAAGTCAGAATACACTTGAGGAAAAAAAGGCTGAATTTCCAGTGGCAAGTCTTTGAGGTCTCTAGCAATCATGTACACTGGCTTTTTCATGCCCATTCTTTGTGGCAGATTTGCTCAAGCTCTCTCAAGTTCCCTGCTCTTCCATTTCTTGATCATTTTTTAATAATTAAAAAAACTTCATGAATCCCATTTCATCAAATGGCAGCTGGTTCAGAACGTACCATTCGAGAATGTTGGAGGGCAGCGGTTCCGCACAGATGTAAGGCACAGGGTCTTTCTTAATTCGAAGGTAGTCTTGTTTCAGTCTCTGTGTTGCTGTAGTCGGTGCCCTCTTGTTACTGTTGTTGCTCATCTGCAACGATAACAACAGAGTAAACCATCAGTACTGCCACTATCAAAACCTCAGGTTACCATCGGTATATGGAGGTGCAAAGTCAGGGGGTTTTGAGTTTGCTTGCTTCCTAACTTTAGACCCCTAACTTTTTAACTGCTTACGGTTATGGTTCTTGTTGTGCATTTCTGTTCTGTGATACCTTGCTCTTCATATTACAATTTGAAAAAACTATTTAATCCAAACTCAGATTACTATAGTGCCTTAAAATGCTACTGCTCTGTCATGATATTTGATTCTATCACAATCCTTTGGTATGGTAGTAGTTTAGTATCATAATACTGGGGTTATCAAGCCAGAATACCACATTACTAAAGGAGAAACATGCACAACTGCTCTAAGAGAAGTAACTCTCCTGCTCACACATCATTATCCTAGTGCTTCCAAGCTTTTTTCAAACAGCTTTTCAAGACATTTAAATGTTAATCAAATAAACAATCGTTGACAGCTGTCGGCAGGCGCTCGCTCATTATTGTACATAAACATTTTAAAAAACATATTGTTACACTATTATTAAATGAAAACATCTAGGTAGGTCAGGTTATATGTGTAATTGCAAAATATTCACTTATGCTCACATCCACTCTGCCCATATTGTATAAGCAAGCATTTTTACAAACTTTTTTTACAAAACTGTCACAACCTTTATAGTTAATTTGACATTGTTATTCATGAAAAAGGTTATGACAATAGCTGAAAACAATAAAACTTGCAAAATATGAGAGTCTGACACGGGAGGAGCGAGAGCTGGCGGGTTATTGCTGCCGTCATTATGCCATTTCTGTACGTCTCCCAATAGGAAGGTATTCTTTACATTGCCTAATGTTTATTAATGTCTACTTCAAGTTTTTAAAGCTGTTGTGTTAGCTAAGTATTTTAAAATAAAGTTCAGAGCTTATTGCAATAATTGTCACATTGCATTATTTCACAATTAATGTACATCTAATTTTGAATGGGTGTGGACTTAAAATATCTGTCATGCACATCCCTAATTCTGTAGATGCTAAAACAAGTATTTGCCACAAGATTTTTTCTTTACAAAACAATCTATGACAGAAAGCAGCGTTAAGCAACAGATGATTAAAAAATTTAATGAACGGGACTTTCCACTCGTGAACATCTGTGTATTATGCTGTTATTTTTGTAATATGTGTTACACTGATATTATGATTTCATTATTTTCCATAAATTGTTCTGGGAGTCACTGCTCTTATAAAGTAATGTTTTCCTAGTAAATTAACATTTGAATTTACACATTCCAAAAAATACTTAATTAAATATTGAAAAAAAAAAAAAAAAATCTTTTCAATAGCTGCTGCTGCTGCTTACACATTGTTAATTGATAATTTACTATAAAAGACAGAGATCAATACAAAAACATCAAAGAGTAAAAAAAGGATCAAGTTTGAGAAAAGAGGTGTGGGAGAAAAATTATACATAAAATCAGAGATATTAAAGGCATTTGTGAGTTAAAATGCCATGAAAAACTAATTATATAAACAGTGTTTAAAAAATAAATGGAGGTATATTTTGACAGTTCTGTAGGATGGTGTCTGTAAGATGAGGTTCTTGGAGCTTTCTTACCAGAATATTTGACTTATGATGCACATATTATACTCAATATGTGCTGGAAGATACAGGGCAGCTTTCAAAGACCTCTTTGGCAATAGTCATGGACAACTCAGGTTAATTTAGGTAGATCAAAACCTGTGGCACTGAAGGTCTGGGAAAGTATCTCTGTGTAAAATATCAGCTGAATGGTTTCAACAAGATTTGAGTTACTTTTAATAATGTAGAAATACACTAATTCATCACAATTTTACTAATTTAATTCAAGTAGCTGAGGAGAATATGAACAGGTGTGTTGGTCAAGATGATTGGATGGCAACAGGATTAGATTGGATGGCAACTGTGATTAGAGGATCTCACCTTTAGAGGTGATTACAATGTGACTTCTACATATGCATTTGAACATTTCAGAACAAGGCTAATGCATGATTAGTGCCAATCAGTCTCTATAACCAGCTATAAGTCTCTTTTTAAGAAATCCCCATGATTTTTTAAAGGTAGGACTCCAGGACTAGGGTTGAGGACCACTGCTTTAAGGGACTCTTGGATCACAGTCTTGACATTAATTTACAAAGGTTACAGTTGCCACATAAATAGTCAATGTGAGGAATTCCCCTAGCTTTGTTCTCATTACTGACAGGAGACGGGTAATCGCACAGACAAGCATCTAATCTTGAAATCATTGATTTCTTAATGGAAGATTCAAGAGATTTCAATTAAATATAAGCTTGTTGTAGTTCGGGTTTGCCTCTAAATGCACACCTGTGCATCATTATAGAGGATATATCATAGTATACTCTTAATTAATATGTTTATTAATAATCTTTAAATGGGAAAAGCTTGATTATCAAATTACACATTCAGACAGCCATACCTTTCTAGCCCCTTCTTTATAGGTAACTACCTTAAACCCAGGGCATATTTAAAAAACAAAATCATATGTAAAAGACCTTATATTCCCAAATTAACAAACTGCAAAGACCCGAGGCCCTAAAGTGTGACAACACAGGTGCGAAATATACAGTTTGAGAAAATGAGGCTCCAATGGTCAGGGAAAAGTCGTGCAGAATATTAAAATAAAATCTAAACAACAAATTAAGAAACAAAGGATCAGGATTAAAGCTGAAATGGTACAATGTTTCTGAACCACTGTATTACACATTGTGTGACTAATAATCACACATAGCACAAATTAACAACAGCTAAGGTAACATGCCTTTTAAATTACAGACTAAAGCGTAAAAAGGAAACGACAAATCAAGTATCAGAGAATAATAAAAAAGGAACAAAAAGGAAAATAAACTTCACTTGAGCAAGATCAGTGATATATAAGTTTAGCCAAGACCAAGTGGAATTCAGACATAAATAAGAATAAGCTTGACATACATGTATGTAAATATGTATGTGTAACACACACATACATTATTATTCAGCATAGTTCATTTCTGTTAATGAAGTTTGAACCTACTATTGTGTGGATGTTGTAAAAGGAGAACATATGAAAAGTATAATCGTTCACAATGGGGACTTGCCTTCATATGGAGATGTATACAGTAAAACAAAACAAGCAAATGCAAAAACTGGCCCTTGATTCTAACTGCACTGAAGACATTCATCCCACTTTTCATCCCAGGGGGGTGGGGGGTCTACCAGAGATCAACCAGCTGAAACTCTCACAAGTGTGTGTCTATACAGCCTGGCATGTGCTGACCTGAGGCCCTGAACAGACCCAGTGCACTCCAACAGCACCACGGGTGTATACTGCATTTCCTTGCTCATATACAGCAGCATGTGTATGCACATTGTGTGGCAACTACAGGGTACGGGGGCGTACAGGAACTAGAGCAAAATAACCATAACTTTGACACAGGTGTGTCTTTTGGATGTCACCTAAAGAAAGTAATTAAGTAGGGAAACCTCAGGCCTGTATTCACTTCTGGTTTACACTACAGTAAGGACAATGTACAGAAACAGGGTCTCAGTGCAGCTGTCATTCAAAACCACGACTGAGAGTAATCGGCTGTCAGCACACAACATGAGCAGCAGACACTGACACACACCCAGTGTACAGGCAGAACAACACAATGAACACACTGACACACACCCGGTGTACAGGCACAATAACACACTGAACACACACACCCAGTGTACAAGCAGAACAACACACTGACACACACCCCTGAGGTACAGGCAGAACAACACACTGACACACGCCCGGTGTACAAGTACAATAACACACTGAACACACACAACCAGTGTACAGGCAGAACAACACACTGACACACACGCCCGGTGTACACGCACAATAACACACTTTACTCAAGTCAGTGTCGGAGGAGATGCTTCGCTCGTAAAAGCCCTGACCACGACGTCCATGGCTGCCGCACAGCGCCGCGGATGTTTTGGTTTAAAACGGTGGCCAGACGCGAGTGTCGGCTCGTCTGAACCGGCTCTGAGGAAACCATCTCCGCCGGCCATCGGTACCAATCAGTGTTTCTGATTAACCGTGTGCCGTGTGTCAAGGGGCTGCGGCTCTGTTTCACCCTGTTTACTGTGTTTACTGTGCTTAGCCCGGTCACCCTGTTCACTGTGTTTACTGTGTTCACCCCGGTCACCCTGTTTACACGCAGAGGCCTCCGCTCCCACAGCGCGGCTCGTAGGCCGGCGACCAGGAAGACGGGCGCGACAGGAGCGGCGAGTGGTAATAAAGGCCGGTACCTCTTTGGAGACCCCGGGTGAAAAGGCTGGTCTGGCAGTGTGGCGGCGCGGCGATGGACGCTTGTCCTGCAGTCCGGAGCTGGCGGGCGGATCGGTGTCGGTGTCTCCGGCTGAGAGAGTCGCACATCAAAGCTCCCGTCGCTTCCCTTCAGTTCCAATATGGCGGCCCTGCCGTGGGCGGGGCTTGCGGCCGTGACCGCTTCCGGATTCTGCCGTTCCTTCCGGTGTGCGTGCCCTGGTGCGTGTGTTCACCGTAATCCAGTATTAATATACTTATTGCATGTATTTATTCATTAAAAAGACCATCAGAAGTTGCTGGAATGTCAGGACAATTACAATAACAACGGACTTTACGAAAAAGAAAATAGAAGCATAGCTGTAGACATTTGAACTTTGAGTTATTTAGCATTGTTAAAGCCTGTACCACATGTACCTGGTACCCGGCACTGGGAATAACATTATTATTATTATTATTATTATTATTATTATTATTATTATTATTATTATTATTATTCAAACGGAGCCATCATTATTGCTCTACTCATTTCCTTCCTTAGTCTATAGGACCATCACCTCAGGCATAAACTCAGCCTTCCTAATGTTTGGGTGTTTTCAGGAAGTTGGCTGCTCTTATTGCTGTCTTCCCTTGACTGACACCCACCCAGAGTTTGAACTATCTATACATACAGTCGATCCACAGATATCCCGCTGTCCTCACACATTAAGCTGTGCTGGTTAATCAATACTTCTCTCTGGGATTTCCTTTTAACTGGGCTCACACTACAATCCCACCCGATTTTGTGAACAGTTGGCAGCTCACACTAAACCACTATTTTGCACTGAATAGATGTCTTTTTGTTGTGAAGGAGTCGCTGAAGTCCTGGGTCACACACTACACCACTGATCTGAAACCCCGTGTGGTGGGGATCTCCCACAGAAACACGCGTGATCCATCAGAGAAACGGTACACATGCACCTGGACATTTACACTTATGTTTTAATCAAACGTAGTTCTGTCTCAATTCGACTTATTATGGAATTAAGAGCAAATGGAGTCACTGGAGTTGCCCATAAGGTACAGGAAAACCAGCAGGCTCTGCTTCTGGAAAACATGTTGTGTAACCCGTAGATGGCACTCTTTCCTCCAGACCAGAAAAGTAAAAGCTATGTTCCTTAAAGCTGTGATATCTTTTGAAGAAGGCATTAAACCAAAGCCCTCACTATTTGCAGACATGAATCTCCCTATTGTGCTTTTTAAATGTCAGGTGTCATGGTTAAGGTACAGGCTTTCTCAAAAAAGCCTTCCTAAATTATATATATATATATATATATATATATATATATATATACACACACACTGATTTAACACACATTTAAAAGAAAGACATCACCTCAAGCAGGCCAGTATATTAATGTTTATATCTTAATGCTATCACAAGGATTAAAACACAAAGTGCTATAATGTATTAGCATAAGTGCACATTAACTGGTGGATAATATTTTATTCTACAATAGTTAACAAACGTTTTAAATGTTCAGATGGTGATGTCGCTGAACAGGTTATCATTAGCTGACAGATTAGAAGAAATACATGTGTTTAGCTATGAGCAGAGGAGAATTAAGAAAATATGTAAATTAAGTATTCTAAAATCCTGAAATAAATTAAGAAAGTTAAGGGCAACAGTTAGTGTGCATGTAATTGTTTTACTGAAATAGGAGACCATATTGGATGAAAGCAACAAATCTATACAACTCAGCTTCACTATAGGTGGAAATAACGTTATGGGGACTTTTTCTACTGTGCTATACTACACTGGTTTCTACTGCCTGCTCAGGAGTAAAACATATCAAAAAGATGCCTTTGTTAAAGTTGCCTAGACAATCATGTGATGTCTAGTTCTGTGATCAGAGCAGTGTAAGATGTCTGAGATGTCCTCTGTCGCTGTCACATGTTTTTTAATAGAGATGTGTCTTTGTTTGGGAAATGATCCATTGTAACCTATTTTCCCTAAAACGAAATATCTGTGAATCTGTAAATCATGTAAGATAATCAGGTGAATAATTTATTATACTGGAAAATAATTGAGAGATAATACAGTAATACATGTTGTGGACTAGGCAGCAAGGAGGGGGAAATCATGGGAAAGTGCAGTTAATATGCAGTATATGAGCCTATAAACAATGGTTGAAATCAAACAATCAAAAATCATTAACTATAGCTTTAACTATAACTAACAGAAAATCCATAGTTCAAAATTGAGTTTTTGGTAATTGATTTATTTATTCAGTTATTTATTGTTTTTATTTATAGTTTCAAGATGACATTTTGATGATTTCGATTTAGCCTGTGTTCAATCTGCTGTCACAAATGGAAATTGGACTTTAAGGCATTCAAGACAGAAAACAGGAGACACTTCTTCACACAGAGAGGCGTCACAATCTGAAAAAACTCCCCAGCGATGTGGTTGGAGAGACAATTTGGGAACATTCAAAAACAGACTGGATAGGATCCTTGATCACTTAGTTATTAATGGACACCAAACGAGCACAATGGGGCGAATAGGCTCCTCTTGTTTGGACACTTTATGTTCTTATGTGAATGTTGCTAAGTTAATGGACTTTGGGTTTGTGTCTTCTGATGTTCTTTATGATAACAATAGTTTCAAAATAGTATTTGTTTGTGGTGTGTGTGTGTGTGTGTGTGTGTGTCGGGGGGGGTGGGGGGGGGGGTTCTATCCAGTCCTATCATGACTGGAATGTGCATGGAAAACACAAACATGTTTAGAGGTGTTTTATGCCATTATAAATTCCAACTTTGCCTAATGGTTTATATATGATACTGTATATATACAGTATATAATGTGTGTGTATATATATACACTCACCTAAAGGATTATTAGGAACACCATACTAATACTGTGTTTGACCCCCTTTCGCCTTCAGAACTGCCTTAATTCTACGTGGCATTGATTCAACAAGGTGCTGAAAGCATTCTTTAGAAATGTTGGCCCATATTGATAGGATAGCATCTTGCAGTTGATGGAGATTTGTGGGATGCACATCCAGGGCACGAAGCTCCCATTCCACCACATCCCAAAGATGCTCTATTGGGTTGAGATCTGGTGACTGTGGGGGCCAGTTTAGTACAGTGAACTCATTGTCATGTTCAAGAAACCAATTTGAAATGATTCGACCTTTGTGACATGGTGCATTATCCTGCTGGAAGTAGCCATCAGAGGATGGGTACATGGTGGTCATAAAGGGATGGACATGGTCAGAAACAATGCTCAGGTAGGCCGTGGCATTTAAACGATGCCCAATTGGCACTAAGGGGCCTAAAGTGTGCCCCACACCATTACACCACCACCACCAGCCTGCACAGTGGTAACAAGGCATGATGGATCCATGTTCTCATTCTGTTTACGCCAAATTCTGACTCTACCATCTGAATGTCTCAACAGAAATCGAGACTCATCAGACCAGGCAACATTTTTCCAGTCTTCAACTGTACAATTTTGGTGAGCTTGTGCAAATTGTAGCCTCTTTTTCCTATTTGTAGTGGAGATGAGTGGTACCCGGTGGGGTCTTCTGCTGTTGTAGCCCATCCGCCTCAAGGTTGTACGTGTTGTGGCTTCACAAATGCTTTGCTGCATACCTCGGTTGTAACGAGTGGTTATTTCAGTCAAAGTTGCTCTTCTATCAGCTTGAATCAGTTGGCCCATTCTCCTCTGACCTCTAGCATCAACAAGGCATTTTCGCCCACAGGACTGCCGCATACTGGATGTTTTTCCCTTTTCACACCATTCTTTGTAAACCCTAGAAATGGTTGTGCGTGAAAATCCCAGTAACTGAGCAGATTGTGAAATACTCAGACCGGCCCGTCTGGCACCAACAACCATGCCACGCTCAAAATTGCTTAAATCACCTTTCTTTCCCATTCAGACATTCAGTTTGGAGTTCAGGAGATTGTCTTGACCAGGACCACACCCCTAAATGCATTGAAGCAACTGCCATGTGATTGGTTGGTTAGATAATTGCATTAATGAGAAATTGAACAGGTGTTCCTAATAATCCTTTAGGTGAGTGTATATATATATATATATATATATATATATATATATATATATATATATCACAACAGAGCACTAGAGGGAGCTACACAACTTCTTTTCCAGCACAAATGTGACCAGAATCCTTGTGTCATAAAGTGGCAGGAAGCCCTGTGCCAGGGGGTGGTGGTTCTGAATATTGTGTAGGTTTCTTTATATCCCAAACCAGATCCAAATCGTTAATTGACTGAATTTAGCAAATAAATGGTGCAATTAAGTATCTGAGATTGGAGGAGGCGCAATTAACAGAAGACACTGTGGCCCTTCCAGAGCAGGCAGCTCACCTCTCCCTTACTGCAAGTTGGTGTTGCTTTATGTCTGCATTTGTTTGTGTTACAAAGAAAATGTCAGAGGTTCCAGAGACACAAAATTCACCAGAATACAATTAGTTAATTGCAATACAATGTGATTCTTTACTTATCTAGATGTAAGCATTGCATTCAAATGTAAAGACATTTTATTAACATGCATAACATGACATGTATTGCTTAAAGTGCTTATTTCTCACAAAAAATGCTACTGAAAAGATAATTAAACATGGCAGTGTGTCCATTAAACATAATCAAGGAGCAACTGCACAATCACATCTAAGACTAAACTGACTCTCTGTGTGGTCATCTACCTTTATAGCATTTCTTATGCTCTTATTAAATTCAATACATCTGCTCTGTAGTGCCAGTAATTCACCCTGGCTATGTGCAGAATGTAGTTTAAGAGCTCAGTGTTCGTTGGTTAAGTATTGCTATAATATAAACAGCTTTTGAAGTAAAAAATTAATTAATCGTCAGTATTTCAGGATATAACAGGTCAGACGGGTAAAAAAAATACAGTATTCATTGCTTTAATTTCTCAAGCCATTGTTCCCTTGTTTACATATTTAATAATTATAAGTCTGAATGGTTTCTGCAAGGATAGGAGCAGTGTACGTTCCTGCCAGGTGGTTACGAGATGTCTACAGGTAGTCGTTTGGCAGATGTGTGTAAAATAATTGTAAACTTTGACAGCATGTTATTTCTGTACTGTTAGCAGGTAGAAGTAGGCAGTGAAGTGACAGGATAGCCCGGGGACCTCAGGCAGTCGGAGCAGGAGCTGCCACACCCGACTCTCCTCACTGGGACTGCGTCTGTGCCATAGGTGGGCCCCGCTCGAGCTAAACCAGGAATTTGCTTTTGTCTGAAAATATTAATTAATATTAATATTAATATTCAGCCCCCAAATACTGTCAGCTTCACAGATTCTTCATTATGTCAACATAAAGACCATGATGAACATCCTGGAGGTGAAGGATCTTTCCCTGCGGTCTCTATCGCCCTGTTACTGACTGCCACACAGAAGGGTCTCAGACCCGTGCACACCTTCCTAACAGGATACAAAACTCCAAAGCAAAAGCATCGATCTAAAGCCCTTCAGTTGCCGTTGAGTGCTGAAAGCAGTGTCTGGAGGCAGTGATGAGTATAGACCCTCCTGGGGCAGGAGGGCAACACAGACTGCACTTTCCATCACCTTGCTGATTCGCTTCAGAGCTGTTTCCGCAGGTTTAGGACACGGTAGCAATGCGATAGAAAATCCTCAGCTTTTGTTTTTCCTACTGTATGCGACTATAAATATGAATGCATGTGTAAATCATTTGGGCTGGTTATTGAAGGTTCAGATTAGAATGTGTTTCTGTTTCTGTTTTTAATAGTGTCAGCACGATATTAAGGAGCTTGGTTTACTGTCTCTTCCAAAAGACAATAATAGAGTCTAACGCTATAGGAAGGTCCTTTAATTCCTGTTTCAGAGGCATGTACTGGTGCAAGCAACCTGACCCACTGTGGTCCCTCCAGCTGCAGAATTGCCCAGCCCAGCAAGCTTGGCTTCATCACAGCAGAGTCACATGTTTGCCATTCCCCCTGCTGGAGGAAGTCACTGATTTGTAGCCCTACACCCAATTATTAAATAAGAAACGGCTAATTCCAGTCCTGCTGCACAACCAATAAGTTTGATAAACCTCTTTCAACATTGGACTCAAACTCACCAGAGTACCTGATTAATCAAGACCTTTCCTAATGGACATTTACTATATCCTTCTGGAAGGCATATGTTGTGTATTTTTTACTTTATTATAGTAACTGCACCACACATCCATTGTATCTCTCGATTGATCAGCTGTACCAGTGGCGTAGGCTTGGTTTCAGAATTGGGGGGGATGCACCACTATGCCTATGGAGCTGGGCACACATTATTGGAGGGGACTATTAAACGGTCTAAACATTGGGAGGGATGTGTCACCCCATCCCCCCCTAAACCTACGCCTATGAGCTGCACAATATTAAAAATGCCCTTTACCAGCAAAGGATGAGATTCTCTTGAATACAGTTCTTCTCCCCTCTACTCTGGAGCTCAGCATGAAACCTACAGGCAACCTGTAAATAATTCATTTTTAAACCAATAATCGGTCACATTATTTCATTGAGAGTTGAAGTGAAAGGGGATTTTATTAAATGACCAGGACAGTAAAGTTACTTATCAGTGCCATAGAAGTATTAGTAATTCCCACTGCCTAAATGATTACTTGGAGCTTTGAAAAATAAATATTAATGATCAGTCTTTTATCTTAAAATAGTGAAACATAACATCATACAAAATGTGAGTCGAGAGTCTTCAATAACCAGTTATGAATAAACATTTTATTTTAATCTGAAAATGCCTATTTCGAGGTCTTAAAATTCATATTACAAAATACCATTCATTTGTGATATATTACTCAGCATTCTGTGTCTGAAATGTTTTATATACAGGATTCTTATTTAATTTGATACTATACAGTATATATATATATATATATATATATATATATATATATATATATATATATATATATATATATATATATATATATATATAATGACAGCATGTAAATGAATGAGACTACACCAGCATAGTCAACATTTCCATTGATCTCTCTCACAATATTACAGGATGCAAACAAAATCAATCCAAACATGCACACATTAGATACAACATACACTTAGGGGTAATAAAGAACAGGGTAACAAAATACCTGTTCAATGAGTTCATGTCCTCAAGGATTTGTGTAAAAGGTGCAGAATCCAACACACGAAGAGCCAGAGCGAAAGTCAACATTCAAAACATGTACACGAGAAGCAAAGCACACAGCAGCTCGTCTACGGACTAGAGACTGAGACCCCTGTGATCAAGAGGCCCCTGGTGTAAATCTGCAGTGAACTGTGGAGGCAGATTGAAGTGCGTCGAATAAGGAAGAAGAGCTGTGTAACCCGTCACCAACAGAAGAGCCACGTGGCCGTCATGAGCAGGGCTGCTAGTCTGTGTTTACAAGACAGGCTGTGCCCGGGCCTTTAGAGAGCTAGTTACGCCCCTGTCAGACATATATAGGCCTATATAAAAACACAACAACAGAAACTTCAGCACAGATAAGGTGTATCTAAGTACTCAGCAGGAGAACATGTTTCAAGGTGGGTCTATTGGTCTGTAATGTCAAAAAAATGAAAATAAAGGGAACAATTATTATTAAATCCTCAGCTTTTGTTTTTCCTACTGTATGCGACTATAAATATGAATGCATGTGTAAATCATTTGGGCTGGTTATTGAAGGTTCAGATTAGAATGTGTTTCTGTTTCTGTTTTTAATAGTGTCAGCACGATATTAAGGAGCTTGGTTTACTGTCTCTTCCAAAAGACAATAATAGAGTCTAACGCTGTAGGAAGGTCCTTTAATTCCTGTTTCATAGGCATGTACTGGTGCAAGCAACCTGACCCACTGTGGTCCCTCCTGCTGCAGAATTGCCCACCCAGCAAGCTTGGCTTCATCACAGCAGAGTCACATGTTTGCCATTTCCCCTGCTGGAGGAAGTCGCTGATTTGTAGCCCTACACCCAATTATTAAATAAGAAACGGCTAATTCCAGTCCTGCTGCACAACCAATAAGTTTGATAAACCTCTTTCAACATTGGACTCAAACTCACCAGAGTACCTGATTAATCAAGACCTTTCCTAATGGACATTTACTATATCCTTCTGGAATGCATATGTTGTGTATTTTTTACTTTATTATAGTAACTGCACCACACATCCATTGTATCTCTCGATTGATCAGCTGTACCAGTGGCGTAGGCTTGGTTTCAGAATTGGGGGGGATGCACCACTATGCCTATGGAGCTGGGCACACATTATTGGAGGGGACTATTAAACGGTCTAAACATTGGGAGGGATGTGTCACCCCATCCCCCCCTAAACCTACGCCTATGAGCTGCACAATATTAAAAATGCCCTTTACCAGCAAAGGATGAGATTCTCTTGAATACAGTTCTTCTCCCCTCTACTCTGGAGCTCAGCATGAAACCTACAGGCAACCTGTAAATAATTCATTTTTAAACCAATAATCGGTCACATTATTTCATTGAGAGTTGAAGTGAAAGGGGATTTTATTAAATGACCAGGACAGTAAAGTTACTTATCAGTGCCATAGAAGTATTAGTAATTCCCACTGCCTAAATGATTACTTGGAGCTTTGAAAAATAAATATTAATGATCAGTCTTTTATCTTAAAATAGTGAAACATAACATCATACAAAATGTGAGTCGAGAGTCTTCAATAACCAGTTATGAATAAACATTTTATTTTAATCTGAAAATGCCTATTTCGAGGTCTTAAAATTCATATTACAAAATACCATTCATTTGTGATATATTACTCAGCATTCTGTGTCTGAAATGTTTTATATACAGGATTCTTATTTAATTTGATACTATACAGTATATATATATATATATATATATATATATATATATATATATATATATATATATATATATATATATATATAATGACAGCATGTAAATGAATGAGACTACACCAGCATAGTCAACATTTCCATTGATCTCTCACAATATTACAGGATGCAAACAAAATCAATCCAAACATGCACACATTAGATACAACATACACTTAGGGGTAATAAAGAACAGGGTAACAAAATACCTGTTCAATGAGTTCATGTCCTCAAGGATTTGTGTAAAAGGTGCAGAATCCAACACACGAAGAGCCAGAGCGAAAGTCAACATTCAAAACATGTACACGAGAAGCAAAGCACACAGCAGCTCGTCTATGGACTAGAGACTGAGACCCCTGTGATCAAGAGGCCCCTGGTGTAAATCTGCAGTGAACTGTGGAGGCAGATTGAAGTGCGTCGAATAAGGAAGAAGAGCTGTGTAACCCGTCACCAACAGAAGAGCCACGTGGCCGTCATGAGCAGGGCTGCTAGTCTGTGTTTACAAGACAGGCTGTGCCCGGGCCTTTAGAGAGCTAGTTACGCCCCTGTCAGACATATATAGGCCTATATAAAAACACAACAACAGAAACTTCAGCACAGATAAGGTGTATCTAAGTACTCAGCAGGAGAACATGTTTCAAGGTGGGTCTATTGGTCTGTAATGTCAAAAAAATGAAAATAAAGGGAACAATTATTATTAAACACAAACTTTGTGTTTCTCTCTCAGATATGAACTCCATGTCATTTCATATAAAGTAACCATGTCTGCTGTTAACAGATAACTGGTAAGAGAAACAAAAAACTATTTTATTTAAAAATCCAATTGAATTCTCTAACAAGTGAGTTTGTTTACTTTCACCCATCCCCGACTTGTGTTTAAATCACAGACAGGTGGGCAGGTATTTATTTGTATACAATGCTCTGCTTATTCCAGGACACAGTTGTGTTAAATTTGGGCAATCCCTGAAATCAGAGCCCTGAATTATAGCATATTTTTCAGATATGAGACCAAACCTCAAAGAATGTCATACATGTATTTCATTATAAGGAATTATTTCAAATCCAACCCCTGGCTGTTTTACACACAACAATCGTTCATATAAGAGTAGCTTGTTAGGCAGCATAAGTATTATTATTGATTATAAACACAATTAAGCAACACATCCTATTTCATATTGAAGCTCTAAAGTACTGGGAAGCTAAATCATAGAGAAAGACAAGCTAATTTCCTTGTAAGAAGAGTTGACACCTTGAATGGAGGCCACAGATTTAAAAAAGCAAAGACATGACTAGAGGAAAAGACCTGCAAATCCCTCATCAGTGGTACAATAATAAAATACATCATTTACATATAGTCTTTAATAAGACTGCAGACTTAATAAAAATAATAACTGCAAATGGGTTTCAATACATTTAATATCTCTGCATGACACGGTATCCCAGGAACACTAGAGACTGCATGTGACCATCATCTAAGACACCTTTTACTCGTGATTCCTGAAGGACCCCCTGAATCTTTCATTTAGATCAATAAAATAGGATTCATAGAGAGTCACTGACAAACTGCCAACAGCTGCAATCCAATATCTCATCAATAATAACGATGTCTGGTGATGGTGCATCACCACGAAATATCAGATGACGGCACATTTCACAAGCCGAGACATTGGGATGGGTTTCTCAAACAAAGTGAGAGAATCTGTCAAAATAAGAAACAGAGTGTTTTGTTCCAGGACAGAATATTCTCTGTGAGTCACTGGAAATGTAGCAAGATAGTTAAGCAGGTTTGGGAAAGAAAAAAGTATATGAAACACTTTTGCTTGACAGCAGAAATCTTTGAAAGTCATTCTCACATTCAGAATACATAACATTTCCTCTGACAGCGCATTGAAATCACATTCAATCACAAGGTTCAAAGTGGAGTATCCACGGCATGGGATAATATCCTCTTATACAGCTTCGTACCTGATTATTGACCAGTCAGAAATCACCTGCAGGTCATTCAGTTGAAATAGTTTCCTTATGGATTTGAAGATAAACGACCCCGTGCTAAATAAAGACCCTGATGACTGTGTCAGAAATTGTGGACGATTAATAATCATGGATTTGTGCATTCCTAAATTCCTATAATGATTAGAAACACCCTAAACAAACATTCCTAATTTGATCAATGATGTTGAATGAAAACAAGGAAAATAAAATAACAAATGTCTAAAACAGAGCACACTGTAACAATACAACAAACACAGGCCCTATTTTAAAACCACAAACTAGCAGGCAAATACAATCTATATAATTAAGACTGTATTCACAACTTTGTCAAATTCAGAAATATTCTGCAGCCACTACAGTTTGCATCCATCTCCAGTTCCAAAGCATTCCTAAATACCAGAACAATTGACCATTTATTAACACTTTTGCCAACTGAACACTGAAAAGCAGCCTTAAGTAAGACTATATGGTAGGAGACAGTGTGTTACATTATGGAAATAGCTGGTCCATGTTGGAGCAAAGAGCTACGGAGAGTTTGCAAGCGAAAGCACGACCCACCAAGAACTAGAATAATATCTCTTTCAGAGCTCGGACTGCTAAGTTACACAGGGAAGAGCTTATGTGTGTGTTTAACAATTGACTGTAAAAAAAGTCCACGTGTGATACCCACTGAATTTGGACTCCTTTAAAATGGTCATTTGCAGTCTCTAACACCGTGTTACCAACAAAAGAAAACAAAAAAGCAATAATAATAATAACAATTTGAAAAGTAAACAAGGAAAACGGCTTCCACCACTGCAGGTATCGATCCTGGTATTGGAGAACAAAGTGACAGTGACATTCTTCAAGTAAGCATCATCGTTGGCCAGACCTGGCACCATTGCTACCTGAAAGAATGGCGGAAGTGAACGCTTCTTCGTTTCAGCTTCTCGGGGTTGTGTGACGCCATATGAGAAAACTCCCTAAAGATGTCAAGGTACGTGGCATCGCCTAAAACAGAAAGAACACACCTTGTGAGACAGAAAAATAAAAATAAATGATCATTTTGATTGTTATCTCTATTACTAAACAATGCCATTCCGGAGAGTGTCCCCCCTGACCAAAGAAACCTCGTCCCCCCCCCAGCCAAAGGAAACTGTGTTCCCCCTGACCAAAGGACATTGTGTCCCCTCTGACCAGAGGAGACTGTGTCCCCCCCCGGCCAAAGAAACTGTGTCCCCCCTGACCAAAGGAGACTGTCCCCCTTGACCAAAGGAGACTTTGTGTCTCCCCTGACCAAAGAACATTGTGTCCCCCCTGACCAAAGGACACTGTCCCACATGGCCAAAGGACAATGTCCCCCCTGACCAAAGGACATTGTGTCCCCCCTGGCCAAAGGAGACTGTGACCAAAGGGGTAACCTTGACCAAGCCAGATTAAAACACTGTTGCTGAATCTCCACAATAAGTTACTAAAAGTGACTTTAATTCGTAACTTACTCAAGTAAATTACTTTTCATATTGCTTCCTATGGATGTACATACAATGGCAAAGTCATCATCTTTACTGCAAACGTGAATATGTGTGCAGCTCCACATTGTGGTGAGATGATGGGATAGTCCATACACATGCAGCCACAGATCCCAGAAGAAGGATCAGCGGATGACTCCTTCCATTACAGTTGCAACAATGATATTCAATATTCAATACATCCAACCTTGAATTATTATATGCTGTTCTTAATGTGACTTTAAGAGCCTTTAAAAAGATTCATGTGTGACAATGGTTACACATCTGAAGCAGAAAGAGAGCCCACCAGACATGCATGATCTATTGATAAGAACAGTTCAAAAGAGTGGGAATAAAGCTGCCTCAATTCCACACAGCTTGACAAGGACATCATCAACAAAAATAACTGGGATTTGAATGGCAAGTACACACTTAATAACATAACAAATATTGGTAAAGATCATAAATCTTTAAAGATCCAGAGTTTATACTATGCCATTTTCTGCAATGTTTCAGTGGCACTGGACACACATGCATGTTCCTGTAATGCCCTTTAGTAAGTTGCTGTGGTCTGTAAAGTATCATGTATATTTCATGTTCCAGAGGTTGTATTTTTCGAAAGCCCTTTTTTAGTCACCCTGTGGATACAGGTATCGGCCGGATGAACTCATCGTCTCCAGTGTCAGTGGACTGAACTGGCACTGAGCATCGCTGTAGGCTCATTCAAATGCAGTCATTTTCATGTCAGAGTTTTACAGACACAAATGCACCACAAACACCATTAGCCCCCACAATAAACCACAGCGTGTCCACTCTGCCTAAGTTGTCTTGTGTTTATTTGTAAATGAATAAACATTGAAGTATATTAGTGTGAGGAAGTGGGTAGAGAGACAGTTGTATATGTGTGAATTTTTGGGAAAGATCAGCAGTTTTGATGCACTTTTTGTCTGAAGATCACAGGATCTCTGTTGATCTTCAGTCCATTACGTAACGACTGGGGCAGGAGGTCAAAGTGGCAAAGCATAGGAGAAACTTTTCATCAATGACGTCTGTACCTTTACCCTGTAGGAGTGACCATTGTGGCAATTAGAGTTAGAAATGAAACAGAGCACCAAAAGCAGGAAGGACAGCCCATCTCAAGAGCCCCGCGGAGCTGCACTCACTCTCTCCCGAGCATCCCTGTGCATTGTCCTTCTGCTGACTGTGGCGAGCCCCGTCTCTATGGAGGCAACAAGAGTAAGTTCAGTCCAGCTCTGCAGACGGCCGACTAAACACTGACATCATCAGCTTGGCTGCAGATATTTCCCATTTGGCAGGAAGAACAGTGAATGGCTGTGATATGGTTTGAACAGATTGTGGTGGATATTCTGAAGCATTTATCCTGCCGCAGCTCTCTGCAGTTTCTCCTGAAGGCAAAAGTGCATTTATTGTCGACAAGACTCTGAGGGAAAATCCAGGCGACCCATTTCTTTTTCATTCGTTCTCTGCTCACAAGTTATGTAACTGAAGATTTTCACAGAGAGGAACCTGTGTCCAAATGAGATTTGCTCTAGAGGAATTACACTGAGTTTACTTTTATAAATCAATCACTGAACTTTCAATAATCGTTAAGGTCCAATTAAGCAATTTCAGCTAACATTAATAGGAACATAAGTAAGTCCCAAACTACATCAGTCTTAAGAACAGGCAAGAGTCCCGACATTGGACCCCTTCTTCCAAGTGGAAATCTGCTAAATAGAAGACTAATTGTGTGATTTCAAAACCTGCCAGCACACAAGAATACAAAGAGCTTGGCCATGTTTCTTGGCTTGAACAGGCCCTGATATCAGATAAAACCAGGCTAAAATAAATATTCCTCTGAATTGAATTGGATCTGAAAATGAAACCATACTTTGGCCAAAAAAAAGACAAAACATGCACAGATGTAGATGGTATTTGTTAAAAAACAAATTCAGGACCTTCAGACTTTCAGACCTCAGTCGTTTAAATGTGAGTCATGAATCATGTCAGGAAAATGAAACCGACACATGAAAACTATTTCAGGATATCAGTCTTTTTCTGTCTCACCTTCTTAGAAAAGCCAAATTGGATTCTCCTTCTCTGTCTATTGACCCCATTGACACATTGAGGTGGCGCTTTAAAACCTGCTGATTTCAATTCTCTCATTTTTGTGAAGCTGTAATTGGACTGATGTGCGAAATCTATAGATGAAGGGTTTTATTTATGTATTTATTAAGAGAAAAACATAATTTTGGGCATGCCTCTCGAACCTAGTACAGCCCTAAAACAATCATAATAATTAGGGTTTCCTTTGCTTTACTACTGCTGATCTGAAAAACGGTTTTGCCCTGCAGTTTAAAACCAATTACTTTCATATGTACATGAACTTGTACCTTAGAAGTGTGAGATACTGCACCTTCAGAACAAAATAAGACGTGGGAAATTCAAACTCAAGGTTTAAGCACGTCAACATCAGACGATTAAGGCAGGAATCAAACTGAAACCCGGATTCATACGCAGCAAGAAAGCTGCTGAATGAATACAATATGAAGACTCGAACAGCTGAGCTCTTGCCAACCGGGCGAAGAGCCTGACCTCCTGGCTGAGGTAAATGGTGTTAGACTGACCGACAGAGCAGAGTTATTTCACCCACCAACTGTTACACACAGGGATTAGATCAGTCACTCGGAAATAAAGCACAAGCCAAAGCGTGTTAGGAGTTCATCCATGTTTTGTTTCTTTTATTATTTTTCAGTGTTTCAAAAGACAATAGGAAAGAGAAAGAGAGAACAAAAATACACAGCAGAAGTGAAAATGATACAAGGGTTTTCTGAGATACAGAACACTGAGTTTTCCAACAATACTCAAAGATATGGTACAGATTGTATAGCGAATCAAAGGAAAGGTTTACATAAGTATGCTGGAAGCAGGCAAAGAGTTAAAAGCTTTAGCGTATTTACAGCACAGTTGTTAAAGAAGCGTCTTCTACACCCACATTAAAACACACATCCAGACACAACACAACACTTCTGCCAGTGAAGTACAACCTTGTGGGTTTGGTCAAACTCTTTTTTAATTGTGTAATGGATTTATTTTGAAAATGTACGTTTGATTAGTTTTTAATTGGCCCCTGCAACTTTGGAATAGTGTCCCCCCGCTGCCCTTGTCCTAAGGTGCAGTAAGAAACTCGCATGACAGCAGTCCGGTTGTTTCTCTCCCGGGTTCATTTGAACGGCTGTAAATCAAAGTGTTGAACTTTCATCTGCTGCTAGCAAGGGAGAGGAGGAACAGTCGGAAATAAGACAAAACAAAAACCAGCTGAGCAAATGTACAGCTCCGTCTCCCTGGAAGAACACATTATTTAGTTGACGTCAGCTAAGGAATAATTATAGCAATTACAGCACTAAGTGGTCACCTAAGACAGTTTCCAAGAGAAAAGACTGTCTTCGACACACCCACACAAATGAGAGCATCTTCTGTAAATGTTAACACAGCTTTTTGTTTGTCAAATTCATTTGCCAATTTAATCGGCCGATCTCCCCCCAGTGAAACGTAGTCTTTGTCAGAAAGTAACTTGTGAAACATGGTTTCCACCCAGAGCTTTATTCCCCCGGCTGTAATTATACCGGGACAGTGACCATCTAACGAGCTTGAGGGGCTATAGAAATGTCTCTTCCAATGGCAGTTTCAGCCAAGGGAAAATAAATTGTGCCTTTTTTACATCAATGTTAAAATGTACGCCACACTGATAATGACACAATATGATAAAACGATGTGAATCACTTCATCTCAGATCATTACCAAGACAGGTCAGAAGCAGTAGCTGTAAAAAGCAACACATAAGAGCATGGAATAAATGTAAATAATAATACATGTACAAAGACAAGCACTTTTATATCTGTTCTGTACTTATATAAGCAGGTATTGTGATAGTGAAAAGATAAGTAGAGGATGTTGGAATGTATGCAGATATAATGAGATAACTACAATAATTCCCACATTTAACAGATTTCTATCTATTTAATAGATACTGATTGATGTAAAGATTTAAGAAGAGCTGTTTTCAGACCTGGCTGAGCTGCCGGACGTGGTGGCTTTGAGCTCGGAAAATAATCTGAATGGAAAAAAATAAAAAGCCGTTATCCCAATGGACAGACAGCTTGAGCTCCCCGTCACAAACAATAAATATGGGAGGGAAATCACAAACTGACATCAGATATATTTATAGTTCGAGGCTTTATTTAGTGGGAGACAAAATCAGCAGCTTCTAAAATGGCTGATTCTAATCATCTGACCTTGAAATACAGACACAGATGCTGTCCCTGTACTCTAATCAGTGCAGGACAATGTTTTTCATTTCCAAATTCATATGTGGGCAGAACTGAAGAGGAGCATTTACAATCTGTGTATCTGCTGAGACAAAACAGTCCGTCTCTGACTGTATGTTTTGTGCCTGTTTGTGTTCTGGGTTTCATTTTGTCTCGTGTTGTCTGTGATTGTGTAATCTCCCTCTAAAGGGACACGTCCCACGATTCACTTTCAATTGCGGTTGAACTCATGTTTTGCAATTACAGATTCTTTCTGACCAAAGACCCCTGATGGCCCCTCAGCCTGTCAAGTGTAATGCTATGTACAGCTTTGAAACTCAACATTTGGCATCACATTATCAAATTAAAAAATGATTGTACAATATACCAAATATTCACAAAGAGAGAAAAAAAGTGTTGACATTAGTGCTTTGAAATTTTTGGGTCAACCCATGCTGCAATTAAAACTGAAACTGTTTAATAATAATAATAATAATAATAATAATAAAAATAATACTTCACATGACTGTAAATCAGTTTAATCAACAGACACAAAAATATGTAAACCACATGATCAGTATTAAGTTCTTGTTTTCAAAAATCCATTGCAGTTTTATTGTAACAATGTTGTTATAAAACCCCAGTAGCCAACTGCTTTTAAATACTTTTGTCCTGTAGTATTGATTTCGTACGAACTGCAGAAATTGAACAACCGGTTTGTAAATACAGCCTAAAAATGTCCAAAAAGAGTTGTCTTGTGAGCAAGCCCTCCATTAAAAAAGAAAAAAAGGACAGAAAATCTCTCCAGTTTAAAAAAATACCATCTGTGGTGTTTAAAAAGATTTAATTTTCTCAGGAAATACAGTTTGCCTGTATTAAAATAAGTCATTGCACTAGTCCTCTGGGCATATCGATATAAATAAAAATAAAACAAAAATAAAATTAAAACACTCAACATACAACACTATACAAAGAGACCCCACATAGTAAGAGTACCAAAACAATAAAAAAAATACCGTAGGTTGAAAAAGTGCACAAAGTTGCTTTATACATAAAATCTAAATAATATCCTAGTATTTTGATTTAAATAAATAGCCTTGTCAAGACTTAATTTCAGCATATATACACACCTGTAGAAAGGGTGCCTCGAAACCTCTCTAACCCCGACCCCTCCCCTCGAAACTTCTCGAACACAGGCCCCTCCCTCTTTACAATGGCCCCTCCCCCTTTCCCAGTTTTTTGTCTAATTCCCCCTCCTTTTCATTTTTCCAAACTATTTTCACAAGCATTTTTTTTGTTTGCTTTGCAAAATACACACACAAAAGTATCTCATGCCACTACTACACAGACAGAAGAAATGCAGATTTTCAAATACAAATATTATATATGAAACTTTTTTCCGAGCAAGAGAAATTGACTCATTTCAAGTAGATCTGTATCCCAGTTGGAGCAGATTCCATTTGCAAGTGTCTGAACTGAAATTCACATCTGAAAGAAATACTGATTGACCACTGAAGCAGCGAATTACAGCACATACCGACTCTGAGCCATCGCTGAATTAAATGACACACGAACAGAATTCCTTGCAGAAAATCATTAACAACAGAAACACACAATTTCCATACTAGTATTTCAACAGAGCAGAGTCAACCGTATATATATATATATATATATATATATGAATGATTTAACTTTGAGCTTCAGAAAGTGACCTAAGAAACGCGGCATCATCTTCATACTAGTAACGAATTACGTGTTTTCAGTTGAAATATGTTTTCAGTAAATACTGTTCGGTGCACCTCTGTGCAGTTTGCTGTGACACAACAGGCGAGTCCACAGTGACTCAACTCAGCAGCACAGCGAGGACGTCCGTCACTTCAAAACAATTCTAGTTGGTGACACAACAGTAACCGATTAAGAATAATAAAACACAGCAACTGCACAGTCTAGGCTTTGAGGCGACACACATACCGTGGTTTTGTCAAGAGTACTTGGAAAGCAGCTGAAGAGAGATCAGGCGAAGATGAGGAATAAAAAAGCTCTATATTTCATTCAGGTTCAGGCTTTAAAATTGTTGTTCCCTTTATTTATTTCTATGAGTTCTCTAGCCTTCGCCATGCCCTCACTGTGGGCCCTCTATACCCAGCGCTGCAGGTCAATAAGAAACGTTCCATCACAGCCGGACATGCACAGCGGCAGCACTGTGCACGATTCCCAATGAACGTCTGACATCCTCCTCCTCCCTTTGGCCAAGCTTTCCTAGTACAAATCATACTTTATTTCAGCCCGACCTCAATTGATAGAAGAAACGGACAGCGATGCCTTAGCGCTGGATGACAGGATATGATCTGGAATTGAAATTGTCACGGACAATAGTGACACGAATCCTAAACAAGTGTCCCCTGTCCTCCGCTGCCTGCCCTGTCCTCAAGGCTGGACACATCTGAAGACACGGCCTGGCTAAAACAGATAAAACACGGTGACCTGAAAATGGTGTAATCTTAGTCTTTCAGCACCAACTGAGGAGATGCTGAAGCTGAGGGACACCGGCCTTCGCGCTGCTACACAAATGCAGAAGGGGCGTTTTGTGGTCATAGAAATGACGCAAATTCTACATTTACGAGAGAGGTTGTGGCAACATTTTCAAATTAGTTTTGATTTTGTAGAAGCAAAATTAGGGAAGGGCATTATTTAACCAATCAGAGTTTGCTTGTCATGTGACTGCCTGCTGCAAGGAAATATGGCAGACAAATGTAAGCAGAATCCGGAGTGGGATGCTGCCATCCATTTCACTCAGGGTGGACATGTGTGTGTACCTATAAGGAGTAGAGATCCAACAAGGTGATTTGTTGTGGAATTAGTTTGACAGTAACTCAATTTAATCATGTATTTTGGGATATATTAATTATTAAACTGGATTCATTATATTTTTTACGTATGAACTGTGCCACTGTGTCAAGACTTGATTTGTGTCGGCCCGTTCGTTTTTAACAACAACGGCACAAGAAACAGTGCATTTCTATTGCATTTCATATCTATGGAAAGTAGACAACAGTTTATGCGCACTACACAGAATATTTTGTCTCGATTTTGTCTCTGTTTGTGTTAAAAGTTGTATATTGTGTTGAGCAACAATAGCTCATTCATTGCCTTGGTTATTGATGGTACTGTAGAAAACATGGAATTGAAACATTTAAACCTCTACCTATATACAGTTAGTTATAATATGAATTATCATAATAATTAAAGCTTAATAATAAATGAAAAATGTGGATGATACATAATAAATATTTAATTATTAATAATTAAATCAGCCACCCATAAACATGCTATCTACAGCTTAAGAGAGACTACATGTCACCCTGCCGCCCACAGCAGAGTCTGGGACTCAATAACAACGCAGTTAAACCCCGGCAGTGACTCTTCACCGCGTGTCTCCGATCTCCCAGCAGCGCCTCCAAGCACAGGGTCTCGCAGTCCGAGCCAATCGGACCGCCCTGTCAGCGCAGTCTTTTTACGCTCCTGATGATTCGGCCAGATGCCCCTGTCGTCTCAAAGCCTCACAGTTGCTGCCACTATCACTCCACAAACAGATTCCAGTTTTAAAAACACAGTATCCCACTGTACAGAGTGTGAGGGGTCGAATACGACAAAGAAAACGCCTGTAAAAAAAAAAAGAAAAAAGCAACCCCCCCATAAAATCTAGTTTAAAAAGCGCTATCGTCATCAGCAGACTCCTCTCTAGCGCTGGTGCCTGTTGGACAAGGTCGCTGCTCGAGGGCTCCTGCCAGGACACACGCTTTCTCCTCCCCCCGCCAGCGACTGAACCGGGTCAGTGCGTCTAGCACTCTTCTATGTTAAGGCAGATAAACTCCTGAATACACTTCCTATACTGCTGCTCAGTGGGGCTGCTGGTGGGATATTGACCTGGCTGCCCGAAGGGACCCTCCGACTCGCGCATCTCCTCGTTCATCCGAGCCAGTCGCAGCCTGGGGGGGAGAGGAGAGAGGAACAAAGGTAACGGTCATTCCAGAGCTGGGTTCATCTTCTACAAAAATATACTGAGAGACAAGATGCAGAGTTTCCTTAGGTTTCAACAGATCATCGCTACAATGGATCTCAATTATATTACTCTAATAACGGTTATAAATCCTATACCAGCCAATCACAGAGCAGCATTTATCTGTGCCCCTGTGCCTAGTATCGTGTGTACTTCAGAAACCAGTGACGGTTTCACAGGATGTTAGTTTTTAACAATTTCGTTACGTTTAACCGGCACAACAACACGACACAGATCGGTGCTGTGGGTCGCTTACAGTGGATCCGGGACCAGAACATTTTCAATGGAGAGAAATGGGGTTGATTGTTAAATGTAATGAAAAAAAATATATATATATTTGTTTCACTGTAAAGATCTTTGTGTGTCTAAACCTGACGTGCGAGACGTATAACAGCAGCGGATGGGCGGAGTAACGCTCACAGAGTGACGATGTCCGCGTTGGCAGCCTGCACGGCGATGCTCAGTGGGTCCTGGCCGTCCTCATCCCCGTCGTTCTGCGTGGCGCCTCTCTTCAGGAACAGACACACCTGTCTGCAACACATGGGGACCGAAACAACACAGCTGTCAGGGTTTGTCATCGTCAACACTGATCTCATCACAAGCGTCTCAAAGGGGAAGGGAACCACATCTGTCCAAACAGAAGCATGTTTGCTTTTCTTTACACTTCCAAATGAAGTTTTCACACAATGGCACCAGGGGTATGTGAGGTACAAGACAGTGATGTGTAGTGAGGTACAAGATAGTGATGTGTAGTGAGGTACAAGATAGTGGTGCATAGTGAGGTACAAGATAGTGATGTGTAGTGAGGTACAAGATAGTGATGTGTAGTGAGGTACAAGATAGTGGTGCGTAGTGAGGTACAAGATAGTGATGCGTAGTGAGGTACAAGATAGTGATGCGTAGTGAGGTACAAGATAGCGGTGTACGGCCCTGCTCTGTGTCTGCGGGGGCGCTCGAGGCTGCGGACTCACCCCGTGTGCCCCAGATAGGTGGCGTGGTGCAGCGGCCCCTTCCCTCGCATGTCTCTTTGGTTGACATCCGCCCCGTTCTGCAGCAGAAACTCGCAGGCAATCAAGGAGCCCTGCAGAGTCAAAAGACACAGGATTTAGGATTTAGGATGGCAAGACTCTTTTCAACCGACTCTAGAAAGCATCAGCGCTCAGTTTCACAAGATACTGCTCTCATCTGACTGGAGATGATTTATTTCCCTTTCTTTCTTTGACAGATTAAGGAAGTGGTTTTAAGACAGGCTCTCTCAGATCAAGCTTGTTATTGTATCTTGTAAATGCAGATGAGGGCTTTGAAAACGACACAGAGAAGAGGCTGAAAGTTGCCTGTCAGTTTTGCTTCCTTTCTTCAAAACCCAATGAAACAGATGTATAAAAATACCTCAGCAGTCGTCTTTTATACTCCTTTTACAGAACAGCACTATGTGAAAGAACACAACTGTCACAAAGATCCCTCTTCCACTACAAAAGTAGACACAGTGGGAGTTTTAATCTATCTTTCCAAAATTAGAGAGGATGATATCAAACTGGAAATAATTAGTGTTCTTGCCTGGATTAGAATGGATTAAACTCTTAAATTCAGATAGTAATCACCTCTCTGTTAATTAAGATTCCCAAGACATATTTGGCCAGAGCTGGACAGTCATTTGCGTTGCATTGTTGCATAACTAGCAGGTAAGGTTTCCAACTACATATCTGTACCTCTTCTCATCTGGATGGATTCTGGTCACTAATTAAGATTAATGACAAGGCTATGATTATTATTTATTTCTTAGCAGACCAAAGAATAATTATTAAACCTCTATTAAACCATTTTGGCCAGTGTTTTTTGGTCCTCAATTTGCTAAGTTTTAGCAATTTGTACCAAAACTTAGCAAATTGAGGACCAAAAAACACTGGCCAAAATGGTTTAATAGAGGTATGCAAAAAAATATAAAGAGAAAGAAAATGTTGTATAGCGCATACAAAAGGGATGGTGACGAAACAAAATACGTAGATTATGTTGAGCTGCAAAGAGATCTTAAGAAAGGGATCAGGAAAGCAAAGAGGGAACTAGAAAGAAACATAGCTCTTGGAACTAAAACCAATGCAAAGAGCTTTTTTCAATATTACAACAGCAAGCAGTCAATAAAGGAGGAAGTGAAACAGATAAAAGGGCAAAAATGGAAGTATCTTGGAAAACTAACAAGATGTGGCAAATGTTCTAAATGAGCATTTCACAGAGGTTTTCACAAAAGAAAAAACAGATGACATGCCACAGGTTGACAATCAGTCCAGTCAAACCCTAAGGGAGATCAGGATAAATGAGGAGGAGGTACTAAAGGGACTAGCAGAATTAAAAACCAACAGTACTTAAAGAAATGAGGGAAATTATTTATAGGCCGCTAAAACTCAAATATTCCAAATGACACTTAGAACAGGGGATGTGCCAACTGACTGGAAGACAGCAAATGTCATACCAATCCACAAGAAAGAGGACAAAACTGAGACAGGAAATTACAGACCAATCAGTCTCACCTGCATCACTTGTAAAATGTTGGAAAAAATGATTAGACAGAAAATAGAGGAGCATCTCAATGAAAACCATATTCTTGGAGATAGTCAACATGGGTTTAGACGAGGCAGATCATGTCTTACTAATTTATTGGAGTTTTTTGAACATGCAACTGCAGCTGTAGATCATGTGAAAGCATATGATATGATATACTTAGATTTTCAGAAAGCTTTTGATAAGGTTCCTCACCAAAGACTGATCCTCAGATTGGAAGCTGTAGGCATTCAGGGTAATGTAAGTAGATGGATTATGAACTGGTTGATGTATAGGAAACAGAGGGTGTTGATTAGAGGAGTCGCTTCTAACTGGAGTGAGGTTGTTAGTGGAGTTCCACAGGGATCAGTACTAGGGCCTGTGCTTTTTCTAATCTATATTAATGATCTGGACTCTGGGATAGTTAGCAAACTTGTCAAATTTGCCGATGATACTAAAATAGGTGGCTCAGCAGATACAATCTTGGCAGCACAGGTTATTCAGAGGGACTTAGATAATATTCAGTTGTGGGCTGACACCTGGCAAATGAAATTCAATGTGGACAAGTGCAAGGTAATACATGCAGGTAACAAAAATGTCCACTATAATTACACTATGGGAGGTACAGATCTAGATCTCCATCCAAGCAATGTGGGGAAGCAATAAAAAAGGCAAACAAGATGCTAGGATATATTGTCAAAAGTGTAGAATTGAGAACAAGGGCAGTAATGTTCAGACTGTACAATGCGCTAGTTAGAGCTCATCTGGATACTGTGGACAGTTCTGGACTCCACACTTCAAGAAAGATATCGCTGCTCTAGAAGCAGTTCAGAGGAGAGCAACCAGACTTATTCCAGGTCTGAAGGGAATGTCCTACTGAGAGACTGAGGAACTGAACCTTTTCACCCTGGAACAGAGGAGACTATGTGGGGACTTGATCCAAGTCTTCAAAATCATGAAAGGCAGCAGGGACACACGAACCGGGGACACAAATGGAAATTGGGCTTCAAGGCATTCAAAACGGAAAACAGGAGACACTTCTTTACACAGAGTTGTCACAATCTGGAATAAACTACCCAGCGATGTGGTAGAAGCTGAAAGTTTGAGAACATTTAAAAATAGACTGGATAGGATCCTTGGATCACTTAGATATTAATGGACACCAAACGAGCACGATGGGTCGAATTGCCTCCTCTTGTTTGTAAACTTTCTTATGTTCTTATAAATTTTTCATGTTAATTTATGCATTGATTTTTAAGATCTCTGCTCACAGCCCTCTATGAAGACAACATGTGACACCGCAGGATGTTTTCCATGGCACTGTCCCACGCAAAACGAAAACACACTCCATGATTTAAAACGCCATCTCGGTGGTCGCACCCCTGCGCCCCCACTCACCCCGATGACGGCCTGGATCAGTGGGCTCTTGCTCTCCTCTTCGTCACAGACCCAGTTGACGTCAGCTCCGTGTGCCAGCGCCTCGGCCATGACGGGCAGGTTCCGGGCCCGGGCGGACTTGTACAGCAGCGCCCCTGGGTGAAGCTCACGGAGATCCTCGGGGTCTGAGGTCTCTGGCTCGATCTCGGCCTCTCCGCTGGACTCCTCCGACACCTCGCACTCTGCAAGAGGAGAAACTGAATGTATTATCGATGAAAAGCAGAGCTCAGAATTAGACCCAAGCAAACAAATGTTATGTATTTGAATCGTTTGCAAACTCTGACCTCTGTCTACTCTCTCTATCCAGTGCCCTTACCCTCCTCGGTGACACTGTCCACCACGGAGCCGAACACCAGGATGTCCGTGCTGCCGTCCGTGCTGCCGCCCAGCCCGCTGTCACTGCTCAGACCTGCGGGGCCAACAAGAGCCAAACAGGGCCCAGTTAATTATCACCAATCCTGCCCGACTCACCGGTTACTCTGTTAAAATATGCTTTCTGTGACTGACAATCTCTTTCATACAGATCATAATATATTTGTGTTTTCACTTTCACACATACAGAGCCAGTAATTCAAAACAGACATGTTCAATTACGGGTTAGCAATCTTTTTATATATATATATATACCTGCCCTCTTATATATACACTCACCTAAAGGATTATTAGGAACACCATACTAATACTGTGTTTGACCCCCTTTCGCCTTCAGAACTGCCTTAATTCTACGTGGCATTGATTCAACAAGGTGCTGAAAGCATTCTTTAGAAATGTTGGCCCATATTGATAGGATAGCATCTTGCAGTTGATGGAGATTTGTGGGATGCACATCCAGGGCACGAAGCTCCCGTTCCACCACATCCCAAAGATGCTCTATTGGGTTGAGATCTGGTGACTGTGGGGGCCAGTTTAGTACAGTGAACTCATTGTCATGTTCAAGAAACCAATTTGAAATGATTCGACCTTTGTGACATGGTGCATTATCCTGCTGGAAGTAGCCATCAGAGGATGGGTACATGGTGGTCATAAAGGGATGGACATGGTCAGAAACAATGCTCAGGTAGGCCGTGGCATTTAAACGATGCCCAATTGGCACTAAGGGGCCTAAAGTGTGCCAAGAAAACATCCCCCACACCATTACACCACCACCACCAGCCTGCACAGTGGTAACAAGGCATGATGGATCCATGTTCTCATTCTGTTTACGCCAAATTCTGACTACCATCTGAATGTCTCAACAGAAATCGAGATTCATCAGACCAGGCAACATTTTTCCAGTCTTCAACTGTCCAATTTTGGTGAGCTTGTGCAAATTGTAGCCTCTTTTTCCTATTTGTAGTGGAGATGAGTGGTACCCGGTGGGGTCTTCTGCTGTTGTAGCCCATCCGCCTCAAGGTTGTACGTGTTGTGGCTTCACAAATGCTTTGCTGCATACCTCGGTTGTAACGAGTGGTTATTTCAGTCAAAGTTGCTCTTCTATCAGCTTGAATCAGTCGGCCCATTCTCCTCTGACCTCTAGCATCAACAAGGAATTTTCGCCCACAGGACTGCCGCATACTGGATGTTTTTCCCTTTTCACACCATTCTTTGTAAACCCTAGAAATGGTTGTGCATGAAAATCCCAGTAACTGAGCAGATTGTGAAATACTCAGACCGGCCTGTCTGGCACCAACAACCATGCCACGCTCAAAATGGCTTAAATCACCTTTCTTTCCCATTCAGACATTCAGTTTGGAGTTCAGGAGATTGTCTTTACCAGGACCACACCCCTAAATGCATTGAAGCAACTGCCATGTGATTGGTTGGTTAGATAATTGCATTAATGAGAAATTGAACAGGTGTTCCTAATAATCCTTTAGGTGAGTGTATATATATATTATTATTATTATCAACTAAGCTATGCAATTCATTACACACTGTGCAGTTGTGCTACAGGGCTGATCTATCGACGTGTTACATGCAGCCCGAGTGCCTGCAGGCCGGAGGGGGGACTTACTGCGCGGCCCAGAGCCGGTGTCGAAGTAAGAAAAGAGCGAGTCGAGTTCATCGGGACAGAAGAGTGAATCTCTGCGGAACTTCCTCTCCAGCGCCGCGGCGGCTGAACAGAGAGAGAGCAAACGAACACACACACTTGAACATGGAATTGAAATTGAAATGAACATGAAATGCACTATGACTTGTATTCATATTATTGTTGTTTTTAACCATAATCTTAATAATGATATGCAGGAAAAAAAAAGTGGCTACAATGATACATATATCTCTTGCAGCAGTTTCAGGGGTTGTGTTGTGGAGGGACGTTATGTGCTGCCAAGTATCTGTCTTTTGTGACGGACAGGACTGCGGACAGCACAGAGTCAGGACCACAGCAGCTCAGGGGACAATCCCACACTGCAGTGCCTATCAGCCTCTGTTTAATCCACCCTGTGCTGTCTGGGTTTGTCTGGGATTGTGGCAGGAGAAGAGACAGGAGAGAGGTGGAGGTGAGCAAGAGAGAGCTATCACTGAGAAAAGGAATTGAATACCTGACAAAGAACAAGGATTGAAACTGAGGAACCCGGAGATACCCAGTGGTTGTACTGACTTCATTGTTAAACCAATAAAGACTCAGACTCGGGTCTGTTTCTGACATTGTACCTTTTGTTGTTTTATGCACAATTCAGCTAATGCACAACTCAACAAGTAAGATGAGTTTATGACTAATAATTAAAAAAAAACAACAACAACGTATGAGCATTGCATTGCTTCTCCGAAGACATTAGTCCGGCTGGTGGGACTTTGAAAAACGGCAGTTAATGAAGCGTGGTTCCCAATTATAAGACACCGAAGGGCGTAAAAGTTTATCCAGCGTTGCCCTTGGGGTCCCTGCTGACTTCGCTCTGAGAGTCAACCCACCCCCCCCGTGCTGTCCTATTTCTACCCTCTTAGTCAATATTAATAGATTTAAGGCAGTGGAGAGGGTTAAAACTTGCAAGGGGTGGGGGGAGCGGGATGACGGGGGGTGGCTGACGGTATAAACTTGTCAGTGGGGGGTTTTGCCGTGGACCCCCTACGACTCGTGGACCACAGTTTGAGACACGATGCTCTTAGTGATTTCCAGTGGAAACACCAGTGCTGGACACTGTATAGATCCACAAACACTGTTTATTGATATGGGTAACCAACAGAGTACTTTTAATTTGCTTGATATTGATGCTGTAGTGTGTGGACGGGGTCATCTTGAAACAAAGAGTGGAGATGGTTGCTGTGTATCTGCACGTGAAGTCTCTTTCACTGACAATCCCAGTAACATGCAGATGAACACCACCTGTGCACAAACAGCATAAAAAGTAAAGCATTCTCCAAGTGCAACACCTGGATCAGTGTAAGCGCGGTGTATGCACTTCATGCTCGTAGACAGGGTGAGCACAGTATGATGTCTTGCTGCATGTTTGTCTGATGATGTACATCTGCCAAATCTACGCCAGGGTGACCCTAATGCGAGCCAACACTCGAGTCACACCATCTGGCACAACGATGTCACCTGGGACATCGAGAGGTCTACCTGAGGAGAGGTTGGCAGGGGATGCGCTTCCAGGGTCTTGTCTGTATTTCCGGCGGGTCTTTGGGGCCTTGGTGGAGCTGTTGTGTCGCTGGCACTTCTTCACACTCCAGCGCCGGGACTTGCGCTCACCATCCGCCAGCGCCTCTCCACTCGCCATCTTCTTCAAGAACTTCTTCTCCACATACTTGGCTTTTATCCAGGCCTCCTTCTCCTGCCTGGGAAAGCACATCCACAGCTCAATTCCTCTCCCCCGATCCAAACACCCAGAATCAATAGCCAATCCCCCAGATGCGCTCCTGTTTCCAGTTGCTTCATATTCCTGTGTTTAATAAATAATAACGCTAATTCTTCACTGCTGAAAAAGTCCTATTAGAACATGCAAAGAGACAATAAATATCCTTGTAACAGCTACTGCTTAAAAACTAGGAAAGTGAGTTAATACTAAATTGAAGATCTGACTGTTTATTACTGAGATACAATGATTTTACACTGAAGCATTAAATACCTAGTGTATACTGTGAATAAATACCTAGTCTAGGGCTGACAGGAGTCACTTTCAGGGTTGACTGGATGACATTAAAGCCACTGATTCTCAAGAAGTCTCGCTTCAAGAAATAGTCTTAACTGACTGAACTGAATGTGAAAGACACACATCATAACAGCAAATACAGCTCTGATCAGGAAAGAAGAAATGGTGTCTGTGGCTGAGGACCTCAGAAGTAATCCAGTAAAAGCCTTAAGAGCTCACTGTGAACGTTTGTCTCACACCCCAGTTCAGGGCCACATTTTGACTGAATCCACGGTCTCACGGGTCCTCACAGCCTTGAACACTCACCTCGAGCTCGAGGGTCCCGGCTTCTTCAGACCGAGCTCCTCACACGCGCCTTCGTAGATCTGGTTGACGGTGCTGTTGCCCAGTTCACACATCAACTGCAAAAGGAAACGGAGCCCGAGTTCAACACAGGAGACGTGCAAAGTGCTACATTTTAAGAGAGATACATTTTTTCCTCCTTTTGTACTTGGAGGAACAGGGATATTATGTTGACAATGTTAGGTGTCATCTTATTCATTTTTACATTTCTAAATGTCCTTAAAAAGACTGTAGTTCGGTCACGTGTTCTGACCACTTGCACAACTGAAAAGCACACGCATTGCATGCTATTAGGAACAAATGAGTGAAACATGGAGACAGGAGAGAAACATGTACAGCCAGTTCAGGATAGACTTCAGAAGAACAAACCTTCAGTAACTCCGGTTCCCAAGAGTCCAGAGTCAGAGAGCGGACCTTGGAGCAGTGAACCCCCAAACTCCTGAATAATGATGGACAGAGGAAAAAACATTAACGAGTTGTAGTTTGTTTTGCAAACAGTTTTTGGACTTATACAAATGACTGATCATGAATAGCGATAAGCTGAAGAGCTGCCCTCTTGTGTGCAATTTGTGTCCTTGTGAAAGTGATTCCCATGGTCCAATACGTATGTAAAAGCTGTTTTAAAAGGCCAACTCACTTTAAACCTTATTAGCAGCCTGTCTATCAAATCAACCTGGAGAAAACTGTTGAGTTCCCCCTTGATTGAACTGAATTGAGTCTTTGGATTGATATAAACCTACGGTGGCCCTGAAGTGCAAAACACAAATGCAAAAAGAAAAACGCAATTGCAAAAAGAAAAATGCAAAAGCAAAAGGAAGAACACAAATGCAAAAAGAAAAACACAAAAACAAAACAAGAAACACAAAAACAGATTTTTTTTAATTATGGAATTGCGTCATCTAGTCCTACCAATAGAAAACGTGTCCCGCCTTTTTGCATTTGTGTTCTTCCTTTTGCTTTTGCATTCTTCTTTTTGCAATTGCGTTCTGCTTTTTGCATTTGTGTTTTTCTTTTTGCAGTTACGTTTTTCTTTTTGCATTTGTGTTCTGCGTTTTGCAGTTGTGTTTTTCTTTTTGCATTTGTGTTTTTCTTTTTGCAATTGCATTCTGCTTATTGCATTTGTGTTTTTCTTTTTGCAATTGCGTTCTGCTTTTTGCAATTGCGTTCTGCTTATTGCATTTGTGTTTTTCTTTTTGCAATTGTGTTTTGCACTTCAGGGCCACCATATAAACCAGTCAGTAGATTGAACTCCAAATAATCTGCCGTTTTCTCTGGTTGATTCCTTCAGCTACAACTGTGTATGAAAGTACCAGACAATGACAGCATGACACGTATGAAGTATGTACAGATGATACACTTGGTGAGCAGATGTTGCTGCCGCAGTAGACTTCATGATATTGGATATTTGTGTTGTTTTTGCACATTGCCTCTATGTTGACAGTGGACATGAATATACATTTAGAAAGTTGATGGTAAAACAGAAGGTAAACATCCTGCACAGATCGCATGCAAGGCCTGCAGCTCAGAACCTCAGAAACAGACAGACAGAACCAGACTCGAGCCCGGACCCAAAGCAACATACTCTACTAAACCACATCTGAGAGGAGACTGGATTTAAGATAGAAATATATATTTAACAGGTATTTAAAGCTAAATAGTTTTTATTTCAAACTGAATTAATAAAGCAGGACCCAATGCATATTTGCTTAATAGAAAATTCTACAGCAATTATACACAGAGATTTAATAATCCATGGAATAAAATGCAAAGTGACATATTCAATAGCTGTGGAGTCTGAGGATTGAGTGGTCTAATCTTGTCATACACATGCTTTTCATGCAGATGTGTATATGTAAGTATTACACCATGTAAGCTCAACATACATTTCTCTGTATCAGTGAGAGAGCTGGCAAAGGTATGACTGCATTTCCTGATAATACAAATATTTCTGGGAAAATTAATGCGTTTTTAAACAATTAGGGTTTACGTTTTTAAAAGTGCTTTTAATCTGCTGCTGCTGAATTTCACTTTGATTTATGAGTGTTATAATGTGGTTGGCAGACTGTCAGGTTCTGGATTGTTTTCTTAATTTCCTCTCCCCACACAAAGTGGATGTCAAATGCAACAAAAGACTGCGTTTTCAACCTACTCAGCTGTGCTGCCTGACATCTTGTGAACCATTGGTTTGTGTCAAAGTACTACTCGGTGTTACATAACCAATCTGAGAGTGTTTTGAAGCTCCCACACTCTGTGGAGGTGTAGCCTGCAGATGTACAACCAGGAATTAAAACACATTTCCTTCTAGACGAGAGATCACTAAGTTTTAACCCTCAAAGAAAAATGCACAGCTGTCAAGTGAAACATTAATTGTAATCAGGAGGAACCTGTATCTGAGCCTGTTCAAAAGCTGCCTAACAGCCTACAGGGGATATTGTACACAGATAATGCACTTGGTTTCTGGGGAAACAAATGTGAAGTTGGAAGCACAATGAAAACAGAGAGCTGAGATTTTTGATTATAAATGACAAGATCAAAAAACGTGTTTTAAATATACTAGTCTTATAAACAGTATTATCTCACAGATATTAGATACATACCATGAAATGGTACAGAAATGGGCAGTTAAACTGCGTTTCAACATTGCTACAACAATCTGGGGAATCTGTATTGTCAAGATTCACTACTTTAATTAATCAAATACCCATTGTGCCACATCTGCAACATCTGCCCTGGCATCACATAAAATTAAAGTCTTTCTTTTGCTTGTTTTTATGATGGGAACCAAGATCTCATCCCTTGCACACTCAGTTACATTTTCTGACTGAACACTTTGTGCTCAGCTCTTTGCATGGTATCCCAGTTTTTTAGGGACTAACGATTCCTTTAGTGGCCTGGAATCTGTTAACTGGTGGGCATACAGGAAGAGGGGCTAAGTTTATTCCAAAAAACGTGGAGCAGGATCAATAAGCTGTCTGAAATCCCTGGGACACAGACGTGCTACTTCTGTGGCAGAACCCTGAGTACGTGTTCTGTATCCTGACAATCACAGGGCCTCCAAAAATGTAGCCTCAGACCCCCTCCGTGGCAGGGGTATTATTAACAGCCCTTTGTGGCAGGGGCATTATTAACAGCCCTCACAGCCTCTCCGTGGCAGGGGCATTATTAACAGCCCCCACAGCCCCTCCGTGGCAGGGGCATTATTCAGCGAAGCGTGAGAGAGATGTGGGTGAAACAATGAATATTTAACAGACAGTTGAGGCCTGCTGAGGTAGTGATTACATAAGCATCACTAATTGCACTGAGTGCCCCTGACAGATAACTCACAGAGCTATTAAAAAGTGAAACAGGCACTCGGCTATAACCACAGCTTGCGTTTAAATGAGAGCCCACAGTACGCTGCGAAGGTTAAACGCACAGCTTTGCAGAGCCACTCAATTCTCTCAATTCTATGCCCATAAGTATCTATGCTATAATCATTTTAAAACATTGCTGAGGAATTTGAAGAGTTTCCTCCCATGTCTGATGTCACTAAGCCCTGGTCTTATAACATTACAGCAGCTGTGAACTTGTGCCATCGTAGCAGAAGAGTGTGTAAACTCCGCCCACGTTACAGGTCAGAAGAGTGTGTAAACTCCGCTCATGTTACGTGTCAGAAGAGTTGTGATTGGGTGCAAGTTTGTCGAACTTTTGATTCGGTGTCGGCCAAATAGCAATACGAATACGGTGCGGCCCGTGACCAGGTGGTGGGAGTACCTGTGGATGCCGGAGCACTCGATGCAGAGCAGGATGCCCAGGTTGATGCTGGCCCAGCGCGGGTCGGCCTGGCCACAGTCACAGCACAGCTCGTTGCCGGGGATGGTCTGGATGCGGTGCAGGATGCTCTCGCCCTTCACGCTGCGGTCCCGGGAATCGCTGGCCGAGTCAATGCTGCTGGTGGACGGCGAGGCGGTCCGATCCAACCTCTGTACAGGAGGCAGGAGGACAGGCAGCATGAGGAGAGGGGCTCCACGAACAGAGACCTTGTCATTTTGTAGCATTGTTTGTCCCTGATCCTCACATTGTTTCTCCTCTCTCTCGATGCTACACTGTGGTTCAACATAATGTAAGATTCTAGGAAGCAGACATGTTGATATCATTGTTGATAAATGTTGATATTATAGTACAAAAACTTTCCACAAACAGTCCAAATAACACCATTCACTTTAAATTAATTAAATAATTTAAATAAATTGAGACATATCAACAGATGTTTCTGTCCTTATTATAATTGGGATCTAAGTCCATAATTGATTACTTCATTCCTGATGATGACTTCATCAGAGAAGCACTGAAGGAGTGGCTCTACTAGTCTTGGAAGCCCCTGGGGTATATGACTCGAGGACTGCGAGACCCACTGTTTTGTGTAGACACACTGAGGAAGTGTGATTGGCTTGGTATGGGTTGGTGTTTCTCAGGGAAGAAACAGTCAGACAGAGGAAACTCACCTCAATATAATAGTTGTCTGGACTCTCTCTGTAGGCCGAGGCGATGCTCGCCTGCACAGCCTGGATCCATGCCTGACGCAGCTTCTCTGATTCGGCCTGAAGCATGCAGCTCCTGCGGGACATGTCTGAATGAGCACCACGTTCTCACAGAAGCATGTTCACACGAGGGACGCTCGAGAATTAGACTTTACCACGTGTGGTAATAAACTACGTTTCCCTGGTTAACATCCCAATTGTCGCTGCTTCTTTGAGAAGGCTTTAGAACTGTGTAGAAATCCTAAATTCAGTAAGTTTAATACATGTATAGTCGTTTTATTGTAATCTGCATGAGACCAGGGTTAAACTCTGATACATGTAGGTAAACAATTAGTTGAGCATTTCTGAGGGGGTGAAACCTGCTACTCACTTTGTAGGCGAGACGACCTCAAAGCAGAACCTCCTCTCAATGTCTTCACAGGGTTTAACCGAACACAGTCTGAGGTCTTCAACCACCACGGTCAGGGTGTCCTGTTTGAAACAGCAGTCACAGCATCACACAAATTGACCAGAGTCATGGCACCAACAGGATTTATTCGATTTTGTCCAGAAATAACTGTCACAGAAGCAGAGATGGAGAGCTGTAGTATCTCCATGTAGCCATGTTGCCCAGCTGAGCTTTTACCTCTACATGAATAATACTAATATCAGATCACTGACAATTACTTAGATGTGCTGTTCATGACTGATGCAGGTATTTAAGGGCTAAAAACAATTCAAAATACTGTACAGTGTAAAGATAACCAATTGTCCAATTATGGGTTTCATTAAGTAACCGAGAACACCAGAAGTTCATGGTTCATCAATACTGTATCGATCGCCGGCCACACTGCTGTAATAAATGGATTATGTGACACAAAGAGCTGGTACTGAGGCCTGCACAACCTTCTCTATAACAGCACCGCTTCACAACGTGCAGCTGAGCTAAAATACAGAAACCTTTTTATCCAAGTGCTTTTGCTGTGAGGAACATCAATGATGCTTGAAGAGGCTCCATTAACTCTCTGAAGTGGTGCTACAGAACCCGACACGAACTCGTCTGTCAGCCCTAGCTTGCGTAACGCCACCCACCCTTTCAGCCCTCTGGATTCTCAGCTTTCAGCAAAAGAGCGGGCACGTCTCTCCTGCCTTCGGATGGAAATGTGGGTCTGGAAATGTGGCCCAGTAATGTAAATGTGGCCCTAGTAACCAGCTTTCCCCAAAACGAGTCTTTCAGACTCACTGACTTCTAGAGATTATTTTAGATCAGAATTAATGTATTGAATTGTGATCTGCACTGAATTTCTAATGAGACACTTATGTGTGAATAGTTTTCTGTAGTGCTTTTTACATTTTTTACATAATAAGTAATTTAAGACTTGCAGCGCATATTAAGCAAACAAGGTTTCAGTTAAAACAATGCTACATACTGTGGGACTCCTGTACTGGCTCTGTACATGGTTATCAATAGGATTCCTTCTTTATCCTTTCCTCTATCCTTTCCTTTCCCCCCCCCGTGACATCATAACTCATCTCATAAACAGTTTGAAAAGCCTGATGATGCCGAGGCAGGGGTCAGCATATGAAATACACAGTCATATACACAGTGTTCTCCAAGTCAGTCAAACTTTGTGATGGGCCGGATTCCTGCGATCTCTGGTATCACTGTCAAGATTTTGAAGTAGGATGGGGTGACACTACGAACCAGACTGCAAGGGACTGTCCTTGACCCCAGAACGCCCCAGAAAGAAAGGTTATTTGGGGCAGTTTTTGCTATGAAAGACCGGTTTACAACACATCTCTGAACAAAGTTTAACCTGTGAAACCCTTTCATATCCCCAAAATAATCTTCACGTTTACCCCATCTTGAATTCTGAATCTTATCTAGTGCTCAAAGCATTTAATATTGTTATTATATGTCCATGGACACAGGGCAAGACCAAATCAAACCTGTGACCTAGCTGAGAATCATGAGGTACAAGTCTGTCGTGTTAGAAAACACTTTATACTGTTTATAAACCAAGATGTGGCAGGGTACAACTTAGTAATGTGTGATTTGCGGGTGGGTCAGAGTTTTGATTTGGGCTAGCCCTTAGTTTACACAACATAGTCACATTAAAATGAACACGCAGGCAGATGAATAACAATGTACTTGCCTTCAGCTTCTTTTGATACACTAGTTGACTGTTTTGTATTGAGAACCACCTCCTGAAAAGAAAAGAAAACCAACAACATCAGAGACGGATCAATTTAAAAGCACCGTCCTTTCATGGGACCAGCACAGCCCAGAGGGAGGTCCGCACTGTGGAGAGCGTTTCGGATATGGGAAACCATTGATGGGACAGCGTTCACAGCAATCGTTTAAAAGGGTCGTGACGTCAGGGGCAGGAATCCAGCTATCGCTTTTTAAATGCTGTGACACAATCAATTCCACATCAGCCCATGGGAAAATATCAAACCTCCTCTAATAGTTCTGCATTACAGAAAAGCAATTCAGATCGAGGCTCGGCTTTTAACCCTATCCCTCCCAGAATACATTTAAAAAAGGTTTAAACAAAATATCAACAGAAGAACGTAAAATACAAACAATGCACAACAAATAAGCAGAATGTTAATTCATTATTAAACATTAGCAACAGAAACACATTTATTTATTTACTGAGACTGTGTGAAGATGGACCTCATATTCGATGCATTCTTCACCTCGTGGTATTAACTGGCCAATTCATTATTTTACTTCAAATAAATCATTAGCAGCTGAAGTGGAAATGACAGCAAGAAAACCCCTGAGCCCTAGGGATACCAAAAAACTACCAATCCCTAATTAGTATAAAGAACAAATTAACATCGACAGCCTTGGTCTTGTGTTACCAAGCATAAATAATCATGTCAGATTGTGACAGTGAATACAGTTCAGATCATTAGTACTGTTGGGTTCAGGGTGTGACTTTGGTAGCAAACAAGTCTATACAAATGCATGAAAACAGTGAGAATATAGTAGTATGATTTCAATAGTACTATAGTACTAGTATATTTCAATTTAACATCTGTTTAACTTCTACAGCACTGTAGTTTGAAATACAAAACCAATTAGCTACAAACTGGCTTCAGATTCAGGCCTCCGGTCATTATCGATGCTCCTGTATCAATGCACAGCAGGAATCAGCGGTCAGGGCTTCTTCCTAGCGGCTCGTGACGTTTGACAGCATCGCCTGCCATCCCTGAGGGCGTCTGGGCGCCAGTCTGGGGCCGAGCAAGGGAAGGGGACTGATTACCTGTTCCAGGTCTTGAAGGCGTTGCTGGCCCTCTTGAAGAGATACCCCTCCATCACAACGCCATTGGGGGCATCCACGTCGAACTCAACTTTGGAATCATCGTAGGAGAAGTCCTGTGGAAACGAATGCAAAGGGGCGAATGCAACGTTGCTCTTCGGAAAGCTGAGGTCCATTGTGCAACTCTCTCTCAGTTTTGACTTTAAAATGTGTTCTAGCAGAAGCCAACTGAACTTCAAAGACAGACAGTTCAACACAAGACCCGTTTGCCAAGGCATGCTGCTGAGGCTCGTAAAGTCTCCTTGATCTATTTTCTTTTTCTTTACTTTCAGAGATTAAGCAAAATACAATCACCCAACAATTCAGAATTCATGATTAATCATCCACTGCAGGAGTACATTGTCAAACTAACTATGACTGTAGATTCTGAAGTCAGAAACCTGTAAATGAATGTTGAAACTGCAACCTTAATTATACATCAGTAAATCTATACTGATATTCAACTGACGTTTGCAGGAGAATCAGTGACGTAGTCGGCCAGTTTGCCATTCTTTATGTCACCACACACTTTGTGCAATTTTAAAAATACTAGCAAATACTAGGTACTTTAACTAGAACTACACAGCAGGTAAGTGAGTGTGTGTCTGTGTATGTCAGTGTATTGATTAACTTTTTGGATTTGCACTAAAGTACAGATTTAATAATAGATTATGTGTAGGATGGAGATTTGTGTTCCTGCCTTCTGTTAAATTGGTAAGACTTAGAGGTGAGTGCAGGCGTTCAGACAGGATGCAGTGACATTTTATTGCCTACACAAGTGCCATTATATCTGCGGGTCGATCCAGAAAGATAGAGAGAGAGAGACAGAGAGAGACACAGAGAGAGAGAGAGAGAGAGAGAGAGAGAGAGAGAGAGAGAAAGAGACAGAGAGGTTTTCAACTCATCTCCCTCACATTCTATAAAACTGATTCACATTTAATACTTTTCAAGTGATTAAGAAAGAAAAGAAAAAAGAAAAGCTTGAACTGCAGGATTAAGGCAAGGATTCCCTACATTATCAAGAATGCTGGTAAAAACTTATACATATCTTTGTATTGTGACACTTAGGACAAAACAGCAGTGTTTTATTTGAAAAGAAGGTTGAAGATGACCAAGTGTGCCGTGTTTGCACAGTTATTCACTGATCTAAAAACAATGGATTTTGTAAAACAAGGAAAATGTAAAATGGCTATAACAATATTCCTGCAGACATAGGACATGATTGCATATGTTAGGAATATAATCTTGTAAGGTAATTTCAAAGCTGACTTTTGTTTTGACCTACTAGCTAGGCAAGGAATTTTGTAACCGTCTATTAAGTACTGAAAAGCATGATGCTGTTTTGACAGGGGACATACTAAAATTAGATACCAACTACAGAAAACAATCTTTTTAAGTTTCATACTTCCACAGTTTCTCATCCGAGCACTGCGGCACCACACTTATAAAAAAATCTGCTGTGTGATTCATCCCAGCAACCTTTTCAAAATCCATTCAGATATTTTTGCCGGTTTGACGCAGGCAGTTGCATAACCAGCCCCTATGCTTTCTCGGGCTATAATTACATTCATTCTCTGTAATTCATGCAGCTTCCTGCAGCCTTGGTCTCACACCTTCTCTTCACCAGCACTTGCTCATATAGAAGTGGCAGCAAGGCTGGTTTTTCTAGTGTAATAACAAAATATATCGATTTCCCCACATCACAAGCAGCAGGATTTTGGGAGGTTGCCTGCAGCTGGAAGATCACTGGGGCATCATGGCATAACTGTGATGTATGAGCTTCAGACCTTTTTCCTATAATAAGACCAGGAAAATGAGCATTACTGTTGGATACATTTGATTCAATAAACATGTACTGCCCCTTGACGGAAGCAGAGTCCCCAACACAAATCCAGGACTCAAATTCAAACACTATTGAGATCACAGTCAGAGCTGGTATCATCTCACTGAGATAGACAGAGCCTCCTTATCTTATCTTATTTATCCCCCCCGAGGTCAACATGGCCGCCTTCCAGAAACTCTGCAAAGTTCACTGCATCTGCAGAATCGACTCATTGTGTCTCTGCCTTGCAAACCTACAATCTTTGTTTGTGGACAACACAGACTGCAGAAGATCACAAAAGCAACTCTTTGATCTCCTGCATGATCGCATACTACTTATTTTGCCTCATCTATGAACCTACCTGTCATTTCAAAGTTCAAGCCTATTCTTTCATAATACTGCATCTTGTATTCTGTTATTACCCAAACTATATAATACACTGAAGTTGTTCGGTTTATGATAGACCCTGCTGTCTGTTTGCCCATGCTACTCAGTGCTGGTATAGTTTCATGAGCACTAAGTTGCCTTCACTATATTGTGCCTTTACGGATGAGAAACAAATGTATTTTCTTGTAAACGCCTCACACAATAAAGGAATGGCACCGGCACACTGCATTGGTCACTCAAATCACTGTGCTGGATCTATCGCACTCTCCCGGCCTGAGAAAAGGATTACGTTTTCAGCTGTCAGGAGAGTGGCAGAAACACGTGCAAGGATGTAACGTTCGCCTAAACTTAAACAGTAGCGACCACCGAATGAATGTCTCAAATGCACCATCTCACCACGCTTTAACCCAGGGCTCTTGTAATGCCCATCCCAGTGAATGAAAGAAGGCCAAACACCACATCCCAGCACAACCTCGTTATTTCAATGCAGGCGCTCTGTGTTTATATGGAGTTAGCCTGCAAGGCTCTCACAGTAAGAGACGTATCGTAGAAACACACAGTGATCTGATGCAGTAGGACAGGATTAGGTCATTACTTTTAAGAGGATGCCTCGCATCATTGTTTATAATAGCATGTTTTAGGAAAAATGCCTCTTGACATCACAAATGAGGGGAAATGCGAAAATGGCAACAGAGGGAATGGGTTCATTCTCATAAAGCCTTGTGGGAGCAGAGCTGGTGTGAGGACACCAATGGTGTCAGGAATACAATATTACCAAGCTTTTGAAGGATTGAAAATATTTATATATCTGACCTACCTACCCATTTGTGCAGGTTAGGGAGATCAACATTGAGATTTTGAGCATTTACAGTAATCATACTTGATAAAGAAGATATGAAGAGATATACGGTAGAGATATATCTATATAAAACACTTCACACACAATTGTAAGACCTCTACACAAAGAAGTTGTTAACATTTACTGCAACATCTGAGCTCCTGTTTCTCATTCCATACAGATATAATTTGAATTGACTGTACATTGTCTAAACGCTACACAGAGCAACTGAATGGACTCTGACTATGAAGCAGGATTGGATTAACTGGCACATTATGAAAACAGAAAATAAACTGAGCAAAATGATGGTTTCAATGACCATCTTTCCCTCTGTCTCCACAGTAAAACCTTTATTGAACTGTGTGTCGATTAGCTTGATCTTGATCTCAAGGGGTATTTATTTTAGATTATATTTTCTGATAATTATTTAAATGTTTCTTAGCATAATCAGGATCAAGAAGATATACATTAATACAACTACAATAAAATATATAAAAGACTGAAATTGTACATTAAAACTAATTATGGTATTATTTTGCCTCTGGACAGGCAGCACATGAAGAAATGATCGAAGGTGCTCAAACATTCACTTTATATAATTAAACATCAGCTTGGTTAATATGGCAATAAAAACAACAACAATCATGCATACAGAGCCATCAGGATGAAATCTAATACAATGTACTTCCAGATATCAAGAGAAACTCATAGCAGAGATATTAATATATTTAGAACGGTATTAACACATCGCACTCCAGACACCCTGGAGAGAACAAGCAACCCATATAACTCTTATTAAATATGTCTACAGCAATGCTACATCAACAACACAACTCCACCAAGACACTGACAAGATCAAGATTAGCAAAGGAAAGAAACAGAAATGGATCTGAGAGCAAAGGAAGGAATGAGATACTGAAAGAGTGACAACGGGCTGGACACGCTGCAAGAAGAACCGATCAGAGACGGACAGGATGGATTCCAGCATCGTCTTCTGTATTCACGACTAACTGCAACGGTGCTTTCAGAAAACTAAGCACGACTCTGACACAGAAACTGCATTTGTTTACCACAGTATTTTACCAATTTGCTCTGATGGCTGTGTTGACTTTCGGATGTAAAGCCTGGTTCAGAACATAACACTGATATCAAACTACAAACAGCTTACAGAGAACGGAGAAGACAGATAGATACATTATATGTCATTATTACTGTACATTGATATTACGGTTTTCATCCCACAGTGCTTTAGAGGCAGGAACTACTACATCCATCATTAAAGTGCCCCGCCCCTCCCGCTGTACAGCAGCCATTTTGTGCCAGCAGTGAAGTGTGGCATCGTTATTAAAAGGACTTGAGGTGCTGCAGCCCCAGATTTAGAAAGCATTGCGTAGAATTTAGCCTCATTCTCTTTATTACAATTATTTTAACAACCTTATCCAAAACGCACCTTGGCAGCGTACCGGGGCACTGTACTGGGGTTGCAGAACCGCACAGGAGAGTGACCTCTAGTGACCACCACCCAGGTACCAGCAGCAGCAGATACTCCACACACATCTCACACATTGGACACCAAGCACAAGTCATGAGAAGACCATCATAAAGCAATAGACTGGGAGAGGTTTAAGGAGGATTAATTATTCATATGAATGTGTATATGGTTGCAGGGGGGTCATACCAAGAAACAACCGGTCTTTGTATCAAGCCAGTGCACACTGGAGTCCAGGAATCACAGGAGGCAATCCAGCCGTAGTCTTCAATGAATACAACCTCTCAGTCACTATGCAGGCTTCATCAGACCTCAGCAGTGAAATGTACAAAATGCCACCGAGGGCACAATCTGCGCTGCCTGGACAGCACCCCATCACCCATCGCATGAGCATCCCATTAAACCCACTTCTCAGCACTGGGACAAATGCTTCCTGTACCTACAGACTTCACCCCCTCGGTGTGGCAGCATATTCTCCCTGTGCGTTATTCAAACGTGTAGCATCACAAAGTATGAACCCCACTTTTGTGGAAAAGCTAAGTATTGTCAGAGAGAAATCCTGCTTTAAATTTGTTCACATATTCACCCTAAAGGGAGATGGCCACATAGTGTCATAGGCGTGTTATAATTTCTGTATTTAACTCAATCCCTGTGTAATAACTAGAAGGATCTCTTCATTCAGCTGTATTTGACGTTTGCAAGGATGGTCAAAGCTGAAGTAATTATACAAATCCTAGAAAGCATGATGTGGGTATTTAACTACCATTAACAATGGTGTCTTTAGCCAATGCATGTAGTAGCACTTACAACAATGATGGCATTTAATAAACTGAGAGAAAAACAACAAGATTTAGAAATAACAAATGATTGGAAGCAAGAACATTTTACTTGCCACATACAAACTACTGTAAAACAAACAGTATACAGATATCAAACCTTTTATATTCTTTTCAACTGAACTGCAATTTTTTAAACAGTACGTGTTAATTTTCTGATAAACCACCAAGAAGTAAAACAAAAAAAGAAGTGTAAAGACATTAACTTACCAGTGTGTATTCCAACCTGCCAAATATCTTCATGTTCACAATGTTTGTACAATCCAAAAGCACGAGAAGCTAAAGAGGTCAACAAGAAATCTAATCAAATAAAAACTATCCAGATGTGCGGCTTGGGTTTCCTCAGCTGGATCTCATTTCGTATCTGGACGCTGTGCTCTGGCGCTCGTCTGCTGCCCGACTGCGGCTCTATGCTATGCAATGCCTGTGCACAAGTGTGCCTCCCACCACAGCCACCTGCGCTCCCTGCGCTCAGAGACGCTCACAATAAAGCCAATTACCATACAGCTGCCACTTTGATGTGTTGTGTGCCGTGAAGGAAGAATGAGTGAGTGTCGGCGAACTCCCCGCCCTCTGCAATCACTCCCCTCGACCCTCACGAGTTTCAAACGCAGGAGTGATCTTATAGGCACTGGCAGCCTGGCTGACGACAGACCCCGGCATCCCCCCGTCTCCCGGCGTCATATAGCATGTCTATCCTGTCTCTCAGCAGGAACAGCGCACTGTCCGGCTCCATCTGGCCAACAGTGCCGCTGCTATTCCTGCCTAATCAGGCAAGCATCACTGCTCCTCGCTAACCAAAGCTCTCAGGAAGATAAATCAAGTCACCAAAGATTTCAAACATTTTGTTTATGTCGACAAAAAGTTAAATTAACAACAAGAACAAAAAACTGTTGGGGACAATATAAATGTCCTATATAGACCTGTGTTCTGTTTACAAGCTTTAAGTAAAAAAAAAAAAAGTCACCCTAAATGTTTAATAAACAGCACACAAACGGCTGGGTAAGATCCTGAAAATAAAAAGCAATGCAATTTTAATGGCTTTTACTCAGAAGATGGTGGCTTGAGGGAAGAAATTCAAGAAAAAGCGCTGTGGTCATAACCTACTTTTACATTTATAATGCCAGGCTTCTAATACATGTCTTTCATATATAGAAGTGACATAACACTACATGACAATAGTTGAAAGCCACTCCTCACTCCATGGATTTTTTAACCAGATTACATTTTCTTTCCAATGTCATCCTACAATTAAAAGACAGACTATACATATTCTCTGTGTATTTACTGAAGTTTATAACTGAAATTATAAACCAACACAATCACAGACACACGTATGCACAGACGCACACGCACATGCACACACAGACGCACACACTGACACACAAACAGAAACCCCTTATAATCATATTTTAAAACCCAGAAACTAGTTTATTTTTCTCTCTGAAATTTTTCTCTCTTATGGAGATTGAATGTAGCAATGGCTGGGGATTGGGGGCTGACAAAATCCCTGGGGTGTGACAATGAAATTCTACACTAATAAAAGCCTGTAAAGAATAGCAGATGTCCCTCTCTCTCAAGACACATAATAGACAACAGGCAGGAGGAATGTCCTTGTTGAAAAGGAAAAGAGAAGAAGGCAGACGTATTTTGGAAGAGGCGCCCAATGGAAGTCACGTTGCAGAGCGGTCTGAAATACATGCCCTCGTGCTCCACCGTCATTTTAATGGCAGTGTGATTGGATTAGACAGAGGCAGTAAACACAGCCATCGCTTGAGGGTCTAATAAGAACAACATGCACCACACGACAGACTTGATGGATAAATAAAATGGTTTGACCATCTTCATAACATGGGATGGATATATATGTATACAGACAGAAAGAGGGGGGGAGAGAGAAAGAGAGAGACCAAAATCTAGTCCTATACTCATCATTTTATACTTAAAAACAAAGTGGACTTTACAGTAAATCACCAGGAATGCAATCAAATTCAGGGCAGCACTGAAAAACACAATAATGGTGCTGTGCTTAATGAGATGGTTCCTTCTGCTCTGCACCTTTACTGGAATCAGGAGAGATTAGTTTTTCCCTGCAAGTGTCTTATTTTACGGATTCAAAATTAAAAATAAAGATTTTTACATTTGGTTTTACTTAAACTCAATTATATGTATATATGTATAATCTAAAAGTAATCTGGATACTGACTTCAAATAATGTATCAGACTTAACTTTCTTTTATACTATTAAAGTGGTAAAGGTAGATTTGTTTTTTAAATGCGGTTTTAGAAATTAGTGTTATTTAATGTTCTGGTTACCTTTCCCCTTCTAGAGCATTTTATTTAAATTCACCTTAAACCTGAAGCCTGTCAGGGGAAACCACTTCTGTCAAGAAAAAAAACAATCTAAGCAGGAAATGCTTCTTGGAGTGGAAAGATCTGTCAATTGCAGCATCCATCTAATTCTGTCCGAGTCCCATTAGACTTTACGGCCAAGGGCCCTAAAATGGAGTTGCTCTACTCCTAGGATAAATTATTCAGGTGTGTGGGCTATTATTGCTCTTGTTTCTGTCAATAACAGGAAACTCCAGACGCTGACGGGTAGTAAAGGTGACATTTCTACAATCCAAGAGGAGTCAAAACAGGATGGGATTGTTACCATGAGACCTAATATGCTCTGAGGAATGGAAAATAATGGAGAGAAAGAAAATGAACACACTTTCTTCCAAATCAACAATGTCACACTGCAGCTCCTTGTACAAAGATCAAAGCTACAGTCTTTTGGGAGGACTAACGAAGCTCTGTATAACACAGGCTCACTCGCAGGGACAAGTCTTGGGGGTGCCCAGTCTCGATGAGCTCAGAATCATCTCCAATCCTTTCCTCACCTTTCTGATTTTTTCTGATCTTTCTGATCGCCTCACAGAGTGACAGAGTCTCCGCGCTGCTTTAGGAGGCATGAGAAGAAGCGCACGGAGACTCACATTGACAGAGCCAGTTCTTTGGCACTGAGAGCCCAGAATGCCTACAGTCCATATGTCACACCAGTTGGAGGAATTAATGCTGATGGAACAGCATCCTGAGCTTGCAGGCTCTGAAAAGCCACAGGAGTCGCCCGTGCAGAGAGATTTCCCCAGCCGGCTTGTCCCCACTTTCCCCAGGCAAGGCATGCACTGCCCTCTGGGGAATTCATGAGTCGAATTCAATACTGAAGGCAAAAGGCAGGTTTCAAAACAGACGCAGAAAGTGTTTCTAGATTTACTTCAGTCCATTCTACAACTATGATATTCTTCTTAAAGCATATTTATTAGGTTTTAATAATGCTCTGCTCTGGTGTTCAATTCTATATTGATTGCCTGTGTGATGAATCAAAGACAGAAAATACAATTAGATAAGTCATTTACCCAGTTTTACTATTTTAATAGAATCAAGAGCAGTAAGGCCGAGAAGATACATCAACACCAGTCTCAAAAGTACCTGCTGTAAAAAACACCCTGGATATGGTGAGAGATTTTACAATAACATCAAAACATTTCTATTCCTATTCCTGTTAATAATAGATTCCCCACACTATAGACCTATTCTACTGATTAGAGCTGATTACAAAACTTAACAGTGGAAAAAAGCACCACAAGTGAATGTGGACATTTTATTTTATCGGTTAATCAATGGCGTTTTATTGGCTACTGAGGCCTCTAATATATATCCGCAGAGAGACTTTTCCTGTCCTAACATTATCGAAACCATGCAGCAGCCCTCGCTGACCTCGTTAAAGATTAGTGCAAAGGGCTCAGCTATATTAATCTGGGTTTCAAAGAGAGAGAGAGAGAGAAAAGAGACAGAGGAAGATTAATCTTCTCACTGGAAATCAAAACTCTGGTCTCCAACACTGACCACACAAGCAGAAGGGGGTCACAGCACAAGCTTAAGTCAAGGGCGAATGGTGCTCACGTACTGTGTTTGGTCTGGGCTTTGGGGCCTCTGCTAATCTGTCAAAATGCAGCATTAAATCGATGCAATTAATTTAGAACATAATGTTCGAGTGCAAAAGGCTCAGCTGCCGGCGGTTTACTGTGAAGGGAAACATGTAACAAGCTGCGTTTCATCTGGGCTCCCACACTGGCCTGTTCTCTCACACAACTGGAGGGTCACTTAACAAATCTGCACATCACAAGAGGAACTAATGGATTTCAGCTGCAGCCACTGTTCAATGCAGGGCTGTGTTTGTAGGTAACATTTTCTTATGTTGAACTTACATATCTGGAGTGAAAACTACCTCAAATGCTATATAATATAAATCATAGCAAAAAGATGTGAGTAGTTTTTGAAATCCAATTAGAGTGTGAGTGGGATTTTAAGACGTTAAACAAGTAGGAAGATACATTTTTATGCTTGAACCCTTTTCTGACTCCAATATTTAGTACTGTGTTTTGTCCATAAAATAACAAACTATAAAACCACTCCGACACGGATGCAATGCCAGCATGCATTCACTAAAATTGATGAATGATGAGTTCTACAGGGTCATTTCGGACTGTTTCTTCTGTAAATGAACTATTATGGATTATGAAGCAATATGTAACTGTGATATTCAGACGCCTCTCATTTCCTGTCTTGTCCTTTCACGTCTCAGGGAACAGCAGAGCACGCCATATAAACTATAATATGAGCATCATTTAAAATATGTTAAAATAAACTCGGCAGACCAATTCAATGCTCGCTCAGGCAGAGGATGGGAATAAGCAGACGTGTGACTTCAACACTCATGTCACAGACAGTCTGTAGTGCGAGTTCAGTGTCCTGCCTACGTTTAGCCATCGTGTGTTTTGTTGTTGTTGTTTTGGCCCTCTCTCCTCCTGCAATGTGCCATCTGGTGGCTCTTCTAAGATGCAGTGAGACTGGCACTGTGCCGGCACTAACCCACACAAAACCCTCTCCTCTAATCCACTTCCACCTGGCCTATTTAGCACTCTGCACTCACTGTGGATGCCATGCACTCAGCATTCACTTGGTAGCTTTGACGAAAACACCTGTGCAGCTTCATAGCGGTAAATAGGATGATTTATATTCAACGCACGTATATAAGATTCTGCTGAATGAAGGTCAACATTTTGCTAATTACCCATGAACCCATCTCAGTGCTGAATGTCAACACTAACCAGTTCATTTCCTGTTTTTGAAGCCTGTGTTCAAATGATGCTTGAGGCGAATCTTGATTTTATGCCCCATGCCTTTGCGGGAGAATGGCTATTATCACCAGTATTAAAGCAATAACAAAATGACTTTATAAAGCCACTGTGGAATAGATTTTATAAGATACAATGTATACTAACATCAACTAAATAACAAATACCAGAGTTGCTAATTCTACAATAAAATGTTTCAACATCGAAGGGGAACAGCTTGGTATAGCTCTGCTTTGATGAACAATACAGAATCACTAACACAGTCATGTGGGCCGCCAGATACAAGGTGTTAATAAAAAGGTTACCACAAACAGGAATGCAAACACACAAGGGAGGCCACTAACTCAGGAGGCCATTTGGCACATTTCGCTTGTTTGCTTGGATTGATTCAAGGATTTTATGCCGTTATGTTTTGAAGGATCAAAGGAAATAAACGTATTATTTGTTATTTGTACAGAAGCTGTGAGCGCTGAAACATATTAGTCATGTTTCAACACACTGTTTTCCCTTCCTCTTGTGTTGGAATCGAATGTCCTAATGCGGTTCACAGCCCGGGGCGAGTGGAAGACGAGGCACGAACCTGTCAGCGGCTGAATGTCAAGTCACCGGCTACGAGGAAAAGCTTTGAAACAAGCGCCATCAGGTTCAGCACTTATGATTTTGAATTAGAGGAAGATCATATTTCCACTAAAGACAAAACCTTAAAATAACTAAAGAGATGTTGCTTAATGTATCACACAATGAAAGTAATGTATAATATCCTCATCTCATAGATACATCCAAGGCTATTGCTGATATGGCTTCAGCTGAAAGTTCTTGCACGCTTTCAGTTTGATCTTAATTTTTTTTTTGTGGGGAAGCAATAAAAAAGGCAAACAGAATGCTAGGGTATATTGTCAAAAGTGTAGAATTTAAAACAAGGGCAGTGATGTTCAGACTGTACAATGCGCTAGTTAGACCTCATCTGGATACTGTGGACAGTTCTGGGCTCCACACTTCAAGAAGGATATTGCTGCTTTAGAGGCAGTTCAGAGGAGAGCAACCAGACTTATTCCAGGTCTGAAGGGAAAGTCCTACTCGGAGAGACTGAGGGAACTGAACCTTTTCACCCTGGAACAGAGGAGACTACGAGGGGACTTGATCCAAGTCTTCAAAATCATGAAAGTCATCGACCACATCAAACCAGAGGAGCTTTTCCAGATCAGCAGGGACACACGCACCCGGGGACACAAATGGAAATTGGGCTTCAAGGCATTCAAGACAGAAAACAGGAGACACTTCTTCACACAGAGAGGCGTCACAATCTGAACAAACTCCCCAGCGATGTGGTTGAAGCTGAAAGTTTGGGAATAGTTTGGATAGGATCCTTGGATCACTTAGATATTAATGAACACCAAACGAGCATGATGGGTCGAATGGCCCCCTCTCATTTGTAAACTTTCTTATGTTTCTTCTTATGTTTCTTAATATCAATAAAGGACTTTTGCAACTCCTTATTTGGTGGACTATTAATACTAAATTAATAAAACATTTCTTACCAGACACAGACAGATTTAAAATGATTCCTCAGAATAGAACCATGATTTGACCTTGATTTAATTCAACCAAAGGATCCAACCACAGAAATATTCATAACAGCTCAGATTTGTCTCAGCGTCTTACCACTGTTTGACATCTCTTTACATCCCACCTGTAAGACACTCTCATCTTTTCTTCTTCCTTAATTTTCTAACTGTTACATGTAGCTTTCTTTCATTAGCGATGTTGCTACTCTTGAAATACTGTGTGTGAGATTTATTTTGTTTTCAGTTTGTGGCCCATCGAATCAACTGAAAACAGCCGACGGGTGGGAGACGGGGCTGCAGTGCTGACAGTATTTATCCATTAATATGTTCATTAAAAATATATCAGACTTCCTGCATCTTGACTCTTCACAGGTCTTAATGCCTCCCTGCGCACGTCTGCAGGGGGACTGTGGGAGTCGAAAGCACTTTATCTCTATTCACTGGAAATGCAGTAGGAAGGATAATCCTCTGGTTCGTGAGGTAGGAGAGTTAACAGGGGATTGTGAAGATCTTATGGTACATGGTCCCGCCTCTAGGAGATCTCCGTGTTACAGATACATCTGCAGCCAGGAGGAAATCGTACCTGACAGAGTAAGAACGTTTGGGATGTATTCAGAATGTTGTATTCTTGTGCAATTTCTGTGAGAGATGTTGCAAAGAAACCAATTTATAATACAGTCCCCAACACCTGCGGGTCTAAACTATGGAGTACAGCAGATTGTGCACAGGTGGGCTTTCACAATGGCTCAGTCCTGAACTGAGAGATCTGGAGGATCAAGTGCACCCACTTTGTAAGTGTCTCATCGTATACAATCCTCTGTAATTGGCAGATCTAACCCAGATGCCCCTGTTTTTATTCTGCTATGGTAAGAACAACAAATATGGCTCCAGCTCACATGCAAACATGACAGTGGCTTTAGTTTTACAGTCCTATATATTTAGTCCTAATGCAGACGTGACATCAAGTATTGTGTTATTATCGTGCATTGACACGTTGCTTTGGTCTGGGCCTCGATCAATACCATGCTTGTGTCTCAAAGATAGAGGAGGATTTAACACACAGCAGCAAAATACAATACAACAAAACATGTTCTAAAAATGTAAACCATGTCCGATATTGTAAGTGCAGCACTGTGGAACTGGGAGAACCTCATCATTAATGATAAGTAAACCAAAGCCAACAGCATCCACTTTGATTCATTTACAGACTTGAAAAAGTTGAATATATGTATATGAGATTTCCTCTATATGATTTGTTGTGATTCTACAGGAACATTAACTTTTACAGTTAATCTCAGTGTGAGGTTTTCTAACTTCGACCTCTGTTTGACACTACAAGGGATTTACACAACCATGTATCATTATTCTTGACGTATGAAGTTTTTTAAACCAAAATATTTAATATTAGCACATAAGCCTCTTAGCACTAAACTACAGCTGAAACGCCCCAGCGGCCCGCTGACATTTTGAATCTGGTCCACTGATGACTTTAGGCTCTTACACTATCTGCTTCCCTCAAAGCCACACATTGTGCCTTTTGAAGAAGCTCATACAAAACCAGGACCAGGCTTTCACCAACGGGAATTGTTCACTTCACTCACAGACCCTGCCTGAGGCATGCTGGGACAGACACTTTCTCAATTTGTTTATTTATGTGTTTGTTGGGGGGGAGGTTGTAATTTTTTTCTCTGTTTTAATCCAATTGCTGATTATTTGCCAACTGCGATTACACTACAACCCACTAGCATACAACACATGAGGCATGATTCAAAAAACATTTCCACTATTTGTTTCATACAACAACCAGGATGGCCTTATTTCAGCTTTGACAACCCGACACTGTCCTGCTAATCACACCCATTCCTCCATAAAAGACTGTTTCGTTTCTGGGGCCTCTACGCTCCTGTGATGCCTCCTATCAGCCACACTAACAAAGAAAGCAAAGCAGCCTGGCATTCGAGCCACGTAAACAAGAAATTATCTCCTATACCATCGATCGGCAACCGCATGTGCCTGGTGGGAGTGATTGACATCCATTATGTAACCAAGGATAAAGCCTCCGAGCTATATGGAGGCAGAATTAATCACCGCCCAACTGTAAACCAGCACTGCTGTCATATCGCAGGGAGTTCGAGTTTCATAGCGCCAGCTTTGCACAGCGGTAACGAAAAGCAAGAGCACGTCAGACATGATCCACAGCCGCGATACTGCTGGCTGGTTCGTCCAGATGTTGACACAAGATCACCTGTGTTGTCTCTGGTCCATTATTCATCTTGAGATGAACCCTCTTTAGAAAACCACCATAATCTATGATTCATGATCGAAGCATTTCTTACCCAGCAGTCTCTCTGCTTTCCATTTCTATTTACTGTGAGTAAAAGTGCCAGGACAGCGCTACTTCACACCGCCCACGACACACAGTCACAGCAGACGCCTTCGCTTCACGCTCAGTATCTTCCTCTGTCTAACTGATAAATTCTTCAGCATTCTGACCACATTTTGACAATCAACGATCATTTGTGCTTCTGTTGCCACCAGAACCACTAAAAGCCTGAAACTGCTGCTTTAGCACGGTCAGCTATGGGTCAACCAATTCAAAATCATATCTCTACTGTGCACTACTACTATATGATCAATTCGGCATCAAACTCACAAACACAAGATAAATGATCCATCAGTGCATGTAAAAACAGGTAAAGATAAGAATATAAAGTTTCAAATGAACTTACCTGCATTAGAGTCTGAAGGTGGGTCATGGCAGCGAGGGACAGAAAGAGAGACAGAAAAACAGGATTAATAACAAACACAACACAATCAAACACAGGAAATGAACATATCATTCATCAGAATAACATTATTATACCACCAGAAAATATTACCTCTTATAACTATAACTTTCCATTGCAGTTTGTTAATTTTGCACCTTTTTAAGCAATAGGTTCAGTACCTGGGGAGCAGACTTTATTTTGCAGCAAATACAGCCTTTGAAAGACACTGTAACTCTGAAGTTTGGTGTGAGAGGACCTTGGGGAAATGTGCCGCCCCCTAGTGCTCACTCCTACAAAGTGCTGAGCAAGATGGCAGCACGAGTTTTGTCTGATTGATCGAGTTTCGTCGAATGGGTTTCCTGCAGGTTTCGGTGTGCGTGGTCCTGGCCACCACACCCTCCAGACCTGAACCCGTGGGACTTCTCAATTCTTCAAAATTATGATTTGTTTTATAAATTACACTGTCGATTCATTTAGCATGGAAAATGTTTTCTCATGCACTCTTAAAATGCCCCTCATATATAGATCTCATTTGGGCCATTCTGTTTATACTGGATCATGTAACAGAGCATTTGTGTTAATCAATATAAAATAATGTGAAAGGAGACACACAATACTGTCTCAACATCTGAGCGCTGTAAGATCTGGTTGGCCAATATGTGAACATCTACAACACTGGGGATTTGAACCTGTAAGATGTGCTGTAAGAGACTGAAGTTACGTATATATATTTAAATGACATTGTTACTAGTAAAGCACATTTTACAGAAGTCATATGAACATGTTTTTTAAAATCATGAATATTGTTTTAATAGAAACCTAATGGAAACATGTAATAAACACTCATCTGTTTTGCACTTCATATAACAAAATTATTTGCTATTTAAAAACAAACAAACAAAACAAGTGTAATCTTTGTGAAAAGCTATTGCACGTCCCAAGTGGATGACAGGATGGATTTGCATGATTGTGCTCTGGAAGATCAGGACTCAAGGGACATGATAGTTAGCAAAGCGATGCTGAAGTTGAGGCATGTATGTAGAGCTGAGTAACTATGATGCTGATCAAGGGGGCATCAGGACGAAATAAAGTCAATGTCTGTTACTGCATTGTCCTTTGAGAAGGATTGCAAATGTACAATAAAGCAATAGCTCAGATGGATTCTTCCTTTCTTATTTGTATGTCGCCAAGATCGTCTAGTTGTCCACAAACTCTTTAAAGAGCTAATAACAGGAAGAATCTGAATAAGAATATTAATATCAAGAAGTAAAATAATTAAAACCACCAGGTCAAAGTCTATCCTATTTACGCAACATGAAAGATGTGCATTTGGGAAAAGTGAAACAAGGAGATTGCAGAAGCACCATCTTTACATAAACGGCACTGTATCAGCAAACAGTTTCCACTCAAATGTTAATCACGATCAGATAAAGCCTTTGCCAAGTTCTGCTGGCCTGCTGCGACTGAACGATGGGGCGAGATGTCTTTTATACCCTCCTCTAAGAGCCATTTATCAACTCTGATTGGGAAGATATTGCTTATTAAAATAGGAGTGTCTTTTCTGTGCCTCTGGACGGCTGCATGCTAATCGCCAGTTAACTTGTCATCTCTCAGTGCTGGCAGAGATAAAGCCGACAGCCCCGTCACAGAAACCTGAATTAAAATTCTCTGTGTCTGAATTCAGCTGCTGTTTTATCTTCCTCTGTAATGAAACAAATTTCATGACATGTTACTGCAGAAACTCTCGTCTTGTGATGCCTGCATTGTGCGCTGGTGTCAGGAATAAAAATAGACACACAAAGCTCACTGATACGTTGTTTAAAGAAGACGATAATCTTTTATTTCTGTTGTGTGTGTTTCTACATCCAGTCCAGCAATCTCTCTTTCTGTGCGGTTTTAATTACCATGTTAATGATGAAATTTGTGTTTTAATTATTAATATCAGTCAATGCTGAACAGCTTTCCATAGCACACTAATAATCAGCTTCACAACTTAAGGGTTTCCTCAGTTTGTTTAACGGCTGTGTTTATAGAGGAAACGGGACGGCAGAACCTGGACCTGGACGCAGATACTTTGACTTTTTGACCTTAGTCTTTACTGCATCTTAAATTCAGTGGAATAAAAGGGAACATTTTCATTTTCTAGGGACTAACTGTCTAAAAAACTAACAAATAGAAAATCCTTTTTTGAATCCAGGTCATCTGAGTTATAGAGGCAGGCAGGCTGCTGCATTAATCTACAGCCAGCGTGGGTTTCTGCAAATTCAAATCTGGATTCATATCCTGAGTGCCAAACCCCCCAAATTGATGCTTAGCTAAGTTTTATTGTTATATAAAAATACAGAAGATATTGCGAGAGTCGTGTAGTGTAAATAAAAAGGGACAAAACTGAAACGACTTGAAAACAGCTATTACTTTTGGAAGCATTTTGTTATTTTTCTAAACGTGCCGAGAAATGTATCATTAGTGATATTTAATATACATCCTAATTCTTTTAAGTCTTCTCTCTAATATTACATCATTATATCATTTGGAACAGAACACTAATACGTGTGTTGTATAAAAGATGTTCCAGTAAATATCAAACAAGCCCACGTTATTAAAGCTGTTATTTCTTATTGGCAAACACCGTCCATTGTCTAAGGCAAACACATTTAATAAAGCATTATGTAAGAAGTGAAAGACTATGAATATCGCAAGGAATCTTTACAGAAATCATGCAGGAATACAAAAACATTTAACACATTTAATTGCGTTAAACTTTACAGTCAGGGCAACGTCAGATCTCGAATACTCAACCTCTTGTTGTTTCCGTTGTGTAGTTGAATCTGAGACATTGTCCTTCAGTTATGCTCTTTTCAAAAGTAATTTTCATAAACTGTCAGAGGTTTGCAAAAGGCAAATTGCATAAAAACAGAAGTCTGAGGATGAGAAGCACCTCGAGGGAGAGCGGACTCCGAGTGGAAAGCTGCCAGAGCCCGGCTCTCACCTGGCCCCCACAACCTACACAGACACAGAGGGCGAGAGACAGAGAAAAGGCTTGGTCTTACCCTCTGCTGGATGATGGCATGTTTGTGCTCCATATCTCTCTTCTCCACCGCTGAATCTATCACCAGCTGATCCAGCTAAACAAGGGATTAGAGACACGACAGAGTGTATGACTAAACAGGCTGCAGTGCGCAAACACACAAAAAAGAAGAAAAAACTGAAAAAAGGAAAGCAGGCTTTATTTCCAGAGCTGTGTGTGAACCAGGAGCTGTGTTCATCGCCGCTGTGAAAGACGCACCAAGCCACGTGAGCTCAGCTAACGAGCTCTTCAATTTGGGGGCAACGGAGGGAAAAGAGGGCAACAGCTAACAAGTGTGTGTGAGGGGAGAGATCCTCTGTCCACATTATGGACTGGTCTGATGTTCAGGTTTCAACCTGGCAATTACTGATGACTGGGGTGTTTGTTCCCTCATTTCAGTTCACATTATTAATCAACGCAGGCTAAAGAATCATGAAACCCTCTTCCCTACACATGTCTGTCTCTAGACGCTTGTCATCCCTGTGTCTGTTAGAGGTTATATGTAACCAACTTTGAGACTGAAGTCTGTTTCATAGTAAGAGAAAGGTGTTTTTTGGTTTCAGTCACAGCAGGATGGATGGCAGATGTTTCTCTGTGGTTACATAAGGACATCAGAGGAGCGACAGTAAAAGCCAGCTCTGTTTGGCTGCTGTGGCTGCAGGAGCTCAGCTATTGCAGGATCTCATCCATTTGATCATAAAATGAGTTTCAATGGCTTGACCGAGCGATTTGTTCCAGTCATCCACCGATTTTAAGTTCTTAAGGCACCTGCACTTAACCTCCCTCGGGGTCAGAGTTCATTTTTAATCCTGAAACCTCCTTTGCTTGATTATTCCCTTTGACTATTTTGAATACTTGAATCTAATCCACTTTTTCTTTGGTCAGGACTAAAAGAGTTCTATATAAACATCTCTGTATATATTTTTGGGGAGACAAGCAATAATGAATTTAGTTGTTAATACCTTCTATGGCTAATTATATCTGATGTTGTAGCATTGTGACAAAGAGAATGACCTGCTGCACTTCGTTATTTTAATTCTGCACGTTCCCAGCTCAACGATGAGCCCCGGTATCCTTCAATTGCTTCAGCACTGCTGCTCTCGCGGTCTCTCAGGACCACAGAGCGGGATGGCTGTGCTGGAGTCAACCGCGGTGTTGTACGAAACCCAGATCTTCAGACTGAATTGCTGATTTAAACAGGGATTCAACAAGAGACTCTGCCTTCACACCCTCCCGGAGAACACTGTGGCTCATGAAGAAAACACAGACCAAACACACCCTTCAAGAAGCCAAAGTGCCGTGACTGCGCCGTGGCTCTCTGTGTAAGAGGCGACACTTCAGTTTATATCCTCACACTGCCTGGAATAGTATGACCCTGGACTCGGTCAACGTCCTAATTAAACATCATTGTGTCGATCACAGAGCTGCTACTGAACCAAGAGCTGATCCTACTCGAGGCCTCTACTGTGACGTCCAGCTGCCCCGCTGTGCACATTAACTGCTGTGTTCATGCGGAGAACGCTAAAGAAAGCATTTCAGTGTTTGTGAAGCAACCCCCACTAACTCCATCACTTTACAAAGAGGCCAGTCTCTGCAAAACAAGTCCCAGATGTTGACAGTCACTCTTCAAAACCACACGAGCATCTTCTTGTCTTCAGTTATGATGCACTTTTGAGCGTTTCCTTACCAGCATTGTCACTGGGTTTTGTGTAAAGACTGTTGACACACTCGGGCACACAGCTGAAGGTGCAGAGTTTATGTCAATGGAAGTTATGAACAGTATAATCCCGTGTAAGGCTTCCCCGGCATAAAAAGGGCATTGAGAAAACTGAGAATTGAGAATGAGATAAATGAATGAGATAAATGAGTCTTATTGGATTTAAATGGTTTGTGTTGTTATAAAATAAAGGTCATGCATCTCTGTAACCGAGGCAATCGATATCTAAAGGATATTAATAGGGACCAACAGACACAGGTAAAGATGACTCGGGTCCTTAGACAGATAGATCTATAGGCACACATGGAAACTCATCTACAACTGTACGTCATCAAATACATCAATAACAGACACAGTACTGAAATTGTACAGCCTGCACAGTAATTTGCACACCGTCATAATGAAGCTCAATCTCACGCCTAACTGCATAATCGAATAGGTCAGACACAAGCCCTGTTGAGCTGAGGACCCACAGTGAGCAGTGTGAGGACTTCTGTCATAAAGCGATCCTCCGGTCTGTCCATGTGTTTCCTGAGCGCGAGGGGGGGGCACCAGGATGGGCAATAACCCTGAAGGCAGAGCAAAAGTGCACCTGCTCTCACAGGGATACATTTCACAGACAGAGGATCGTTCATTTCTCTTCTGCTCTTCTTAAGCCCCCCATGTTAGAGAACCGCCTTCAGCTCTCGTCTCGTTCAGAAGAATGACTTGCACCCGCGACTCACAGCACATCCAGAGGCATCCCGATACTCCTAACGGCTGCCTGCTGTTCGAGCTTGAGCCCAACCTGGGCCGAGTGCCTCCACAGCGATGCCATCAGGCTGCACTTGAACTAATGAGACGCATTACTTTTCATCAGGGCACCGATCACATGGGCTCTGCCTCACCTCGGCGGCCAGCTTCTTCATGTACGGGTCGATCTCGTCGAGGAGATTGTAGCCCTGCTGGAACAGAGTGTACTGGGCATGCATGAATGACAGCATCTGCAGATGACAAAACAGAGACACAACTTAGATTGCTAAACACAACGCGGATTCCACAAGAGCTGGGTAAGAAACACTAAACATGGCATGCTGGATTACGTAGACACCCCACTCAATTCTTAAAAACAAAATACATCAGATCATAAAAGAGATCAAATTATTAAAAATAAAATAAAAACTACACCAGCTACAAATTAACAATCACTATAATTTGCCAATGAATACATTTTTATTTAGTAGCGCACTTTCAAAAACTACACATCTGTTGCTCTCCCATTAAGGCACCATTTCAATAACTAAGAAGTAAAAACTGTGTTCTGTAGTGGTTTTATTCTTATCAGAAGTAACAAGTTTATTACATGAAAAACAAGCACAGGTGAACCCAGAGCTCCTCTCACAGGAATTGAAGAAAAGGACGAGGGATGTTAGTTGGAGAAGCCTCTTTATATATTCAGACAGATGATGGGTTACAGTCTTATCTCACAGAAGTGGCTACATCTCATTAAAATACACAATTACCACAAGCACAATCATTAACACAGGCCTGAGCTTGTTACTGTTGTTGTAGTGTTTGATGTGTTGATTGGTCTTCAGGCAGCAAATGTTATCAAAGACATTGTTTTAATTCCTTCATCAAATACCCGTTTCCCCAAAACACACAACCTGTACACTGTTGACCTGTTGATTGAATTAACCCACAGACAGTAGCTGATTGAATAACCAAGTAGTCAATACAAGCTGATGAGTTAACAACATGAAACCATTATTCACATGAACAATATAAACAAGATAATGAAAGTAAATTACCTCACTACAGTTCTATATATATATATATATATATGTAGATATAATCTCGAAGTACAAACATAGATAATACAGATAAAAAGGATTAGTAATCGCACTGACAAAGACATACACGTGACACCGAGATCGATATTGATACTGAAGCCACATACCGCGTCTAGGATTTCAAACTTCTTCTTTGCTTGAAGGACATTGATCTAAAAATAGAAAAGATAAATGGAAAGAATTCAGAATTATGAAGGAAAAACACAGTTCAGTCTTTAAACTCCTCACAGGGTTTGTATCAATGGTATCATGGCAGCGCTTCCTGCACCAGTATACTGATATCGAGATCTCTCTCCGATTCTCCACAGAGCGTGTGTTGAGCGTATGAAACACTCGCAGACATCACTGTGCAGCCCTCTAGTGGATTTTCTCTGCATTGCAGTATCATGTGTTTCTGCTTTTCTTTTTCTGAAAAGCCAAATTTAAACCTCGCAGAATGCAGAGATGAGAAACAGTTCTGAGATGGATCTGCTTTGACCTGGATGGTCTTCAGATCTTTATGCGATGACTTTAAGAGCTCAAGTGATCGATGATAACAGTTTGTCCCCGGTGTGTGTAAACGCTCGTCTGTTGTGTGCATTTTTGATTCAGGCTAGAAAATATGATTTCTCCTTTTACCATTTCATTTGGAAATGCCGTGCTACCACACATTTATCACTGCAGTATTTTTACCACACATGCACTACACATGTAGTAGCAGAGTTTTAGTACCTATTATATTTATTGTTACATGTATTATTAGTACATCCACAAGCCTCTGTGGCTGAGCTCTCGTTTCTCTGAAAGACTTATTTTGTTTTGAATGTAATCATGGTCTCTGATATACTTATATCTGATCAATACATCCTAGTGCTCCGCGTGGGAGGTCATGCTTGAGCATTGTTTAAAATGGCTGGTGCCTTCCTTGCCCGGAGAGACGCACAATTAAAAGCAGGGTGGAATAATCGTAATGACTGCCAGTGGGCATTATAAATGATGTACAGAGACACGGCGGTCAGCTTTAATCAGTCACTTTCTTTCCAAAGGCTAGGAATTATATGGTACACATTTCGAAATGCTAAGAGAAAAGAAATCTCAGCTGAAAAGCTGTTTAATTTAGACCCAGGACTCCTTCGATGGAAATGTGCCTGAAACGAAGACACCAGGCGCCGTTCTGTGGGTTTTCTACAAACTCTTTAAGACATTGTCAGCCTCCTATGTAACTCATAGGGTCTTCCAGGACCTCTAACTGACCTGAGAGAGGAGCTCTGAGTAGAAATAAGCATCTGGGTCAAACTTTTAATCTGCTGTATGATTGTTATATGATCTGTATTTGTAGTAAAGTAGGTACGCTCAGCCAGCCAGTCATATACAGAACTTAATAGCTGTAAAAAAGTCAATGATTTATTCCACACAAGATGACTGTAACGTAGTGCTGACACGGTTATTATTAAGCAATATTATCATTAAAGTGTTCTGCTCTGTGCCGTGCGGGTCACGTGTGGAGCCGGGCCGTGCGGAGGACCTACCTGAAGCACATAGTCCAGCGCCAGGTGGCGGAAGCATTTGCGCGTGATGGTGAGGGAGCTGGTGGCCTCCTCCACCTCGTGGGGCTTGTTGCGCGGCGCCTGCGCGTTCTTCACCTGCGCAATCTCCATGTCCTCACGCACCCTGTCAAACTGCTTCTTGGTCTCTTTGAATCTCCGTACATCCCTGCAGAACAGAGAGGCTTTGTTCAGGATCATGTTATAGTCCATTCTGTTGTTGTTATTATTATTTAGTTTAGCAGATGCTGTTACCCAACTTGACCATTGCTCTGTCAGACAGAGACGGTGAACAGACCAGCACACCGCCCAGACTGTGTAGTACTGCATTACATACTGTCATGTCATGCTTAGTAAAGGCTTATAAGAGTGTATATGATATGGCCCTCATAAAGATTCACGAGATCAGGGTTCAGAGTCAAGCACAATGAACATTTGAAACACTTCAGAGTTTCATAAATACTTCTGTGTTAAAACTACAACTTTAGATTGCTTTCAAAGCAAAGCTGGAAATCAAACACAAAAAGTTTTACATTTCTAAATCAAACAAACGAGGGAAAGGTTACTGAGGCTAATTCACATAAAACAACTGTTCAGTGTCTTCCCTATGGATATATAGTGTTCAGTGCCTGGTGTCTGATTATGGATATATAGTGTTCAGTGCCTGGGGTCTGACAGTCTTTGCTCCCACTCTCAGGAGATGATTAGGTGGTTTTACACTTTGGGGACCGTGGTTAAATCCCTGGCCATGTGTTCGTGTAAAGGGATCGACTTGAGTCACAGGAAGATGAGATGAACCCAGTCCCTGGAGTCGCTCCTTCTTGAGAGGGTTCATGTTGTGAAGGCGATCTCTCCCAATGATGTGTTCATTCGATACTAAATGATTCAATTCTTTCCTTTCAGACAGTTTTAAAAGACGTTGACGTGTCCTTCCACACATAATGGTGCTAATGGTCATTTTATGGTCTGACTGCATGATGTCACATTGTCTGCCTTCCCAAATAGACAGAGAACATATAAAGAAATATTTTGCAACAGGTGCTTGTTAGAAACTGAATTCAATACAATTCCATATTCATTTAAAAAACAGATTTTTAATAAGTATAATAAACTAGTAAGAACATAAGAACATAAGACAGTGTCCAATCGAGAGGAGCCCATTCGCCCCATCGTGCTTGTTTGGTGTCCATTAATAACTAAGTGATCAAGGATCCTATCCAGTCTGTTTTTGAATGTTCCCAAATTGCCTCTTCAGCCACATCGCTGGGGAGTTTGTTCAGATTGTGACGCCTCTCTGTGTGAAGAAGTGTCTCCTGTTTTCTGTCTCGAATGCCTAGAAGCCCAATTTCCATTTGTGTCCCCGGGTGCGTGTGTCCCTGCTGATCTGGAAAAGCTCCTCTGGTTTGATGTGGTCGAAGCCTTTCATGATTTTGATGACTTGAATCAAGTCCCCACGTAGTCTCCTCTGTTCCAGGGTGAAAAGGTTCAGTTCCTCAGTCTCTCAGTAGGACATTCCCTTCAGACCTGGAATAAGTCTGGTTGCTCTCCTCTGAACTGCCTCTAGAGCAGCGATATCTTTCTTGAAGTGTGGAGCCCAGAACTGTCCACAGTATCCAGATGAGGTCTAACTAGTGCATTGTACAGTCTGAACATCACTGCCCTTGTTCTCAATTCTACACTTTTGACAATATACCCTAGCATTGTGTTTGCCTTTTTTATTGCTTCCCCACATTGTTTGGATGGAGAAAGTGAGGAGTCCACGTAGACTCCTAGGTCTTTCTCATGCGTTACTTCATCTAGTTCTATTCCATCCATAGTGTAATTATAGTGGACATTTATGTTACCTGCATGTATTACCTTGCACTTGTCCACATTGAATTTCATCTGCCAGGTGTCGGCCCACAACTGAATATTCCCTTTGAATAGCCTGTGCTGCCAAGATTGTATCTGCTGAGCAACCTATTTTAGTATCATCTGCAAATTTGACAAGTTGGCTAACTATCCCAGAGTCCAGATCATTAATATGCCGGTTCACCACAGCAGACAACCCTTGAGTCTGGCACCAGAGAGGGAACCTCATTATCCCCAGCTAGCTTGACCAAGCCAAGGTAACACTATTGTGCTGAGTGTCTATAGTACAGTTCCTATAGTCTTACTGTTATGGCTCATAGTCCTGAGATACACAAATAACAACACACTGACACACACAGCTTTGGTTGCCATGATGGTGATATTTTACAGCACAATCAGTCCGGATGCATCAATAAGGGAAACATGGTGTCATGCGGAGTCGTGTTTCTGCCATCAGATGAGCAGCACTCTCTCAGATTAAGGGGGGATTATACAGGGGTCACCCACCCCTCCCCCACCAGCTGCCGGGAGACTCAGATTCAATTATCATCTCCACAGCAACATGCTCTCTCTCTCTCTCTCTCTCTCTTTCTCTCTCTCTCACTCTCTCCCTCCCTCCCTCTGAGTCCTCAGAGGTGTCTTGCTTTGTTTTAAACACTCACTGAGCAGAGACTCACTCTAAACACACACACAGACAACCTTCACAGTCCAGTGCACTATTCACAGACTTTTAAAGATGATTTATGTCTTTGAATTGAATTGCAATGGTGCTTCAAGATGTGGGACACCATTAAAAACAAAACGCCAAAAACAAAAATCAGTTTGTGACTGACGGATCAATACAAAGGAACAACAAATATATCTACAGCAGCCATCCAGCCATCAGAGGGCATCAATTGACTGGCAATGCGTTACATTCGATTTCCACATTCAGATGAATGAAAAAGTCTCAGCGTTCGAGCCACAGGAACGATGCCAAGCTGGTAGATTTCTGTAGTTTTTACTGTCAGTGCAGCCGATCAATATGTGATTCAATACTTTAACTTGTCAGGATATTCAAAATGAAGAGGCTGAGGTTATTTTACAGAGATGTGTGCATATTTCAGAGGTTGTTGAAACTCGCTCCTCCATTGCAATAACCTTACTCATTCATTACTCATCACAGTAGTATTGAGAATGACAGTTAAAACGGCAAGTGCATGTTTACATTTATAACTCACTTACAATGCCCTCCAGACGGCACATTTTTGGGAAAGGCGATCCGATCCTATTAAATCATTTGGGGATGCAAGAGGCGAAAGGCTTTTAAAGATATTGATACGCACCCTGAATTAATTTCCTTTCGTTTCTTTTCCATTGGCTGGCGTAACTGAGGTCTTCACAACACACTCAGCTCTCCCACATGTAGAGTAACGCATCGTTGTGTACGGGGTTTTGATGGTGGTATTGCAAACTGAGTGTTTTTCATAGTTAAACAAATATTATAGACATGGGTTGTGACTTTTCCACACAACACACTGACAGACCACAGTATCTCAGGGCCTGCAGGATTTGTCTTCAACTCGGGTGATTACTTTGTTCAGTGGTCATGTGACCGCATGGCTCTGGGCTCACCAAGAAACAAAGGCAAGTCCCTCAGATCAGATCAGGAATGGCAGGAATAATGACCATTGTTACCTGTTCTCAGAGTTTCTCATTATTTATCCTCAAATTGTACAACAATACAGCACTGAAAGACACCTTTGTAACGAGGTGTGAAGCTGAACCCATCGCCCCCGGCTCTCGGGACGCTGCAGGAGAACTTACTCTTTGACGAAGTTGTGCAGCTGCTGCTTGACCGATCTCTGAGCTTGATCAAACAGAATCTGTGAAAGGAAACAAGACAGACACAGTAAATACATTTACAATGAGCAGAGACCGGATGTCAATCAACGACATTGATTGTAAAGAATGTGTTCATCAGATCAGAATTTTTTTTAATGAATAATTAAATTTATAAGACCCACAATGACTGTCTGACATCCATGTGTCTCCGTCACACAGGTTCCTCTCAGCTTGAGCAGAGAAGGTGCATCGAGATGATATTACAGTCATGAGTGAAATTGAAAGTGAGAAATGAAAGCAGTCTGCTGCGGAGATCAATGTTACCCAGAAGAGGGCAGTGCAGTCCTGGGTTCCACAGTCTGATCTCCACAGAAATCAATTATCGAAAATGTCATGTTTTAACCCCCACCCCCACAAACACTCCTGCTGCCTGACTCTCCTCTCACTATAATGAATCATTTCTTCGGCTAGGAATTTTTATAATGCGATTGGATGTCCGATACCACAACTGCAATAAACAGTTCAATTCTAAATATGGAAGAGGCTTTAAAAACTGAGGCCTCTGAAACTACTGACACCTTAATCAGCTCTAATGTAATGTATTTATCAGGGAGGAGTGATAGGTCATTTAACGATGAGGGGATTGCTGTAGTGGAAAGAGTGATACACTATTGTTCTCTGACTGCCTTTATTAGCGGCACTAGGGATGGGAGACAAAACATCTCACACAAACCAGGTTGTTGCTGGAAGTCGAGTTGTTGGGCCAATAGGTGGCACTTTCCCCACCGGACTGTGAATGAATGCCCCTGTTCAGTCCCAGGGGACACAGCTTTCTTATGGATGAGATGTTTGATAGAAAAGACGCAATGTGCTCTTTGATGCAAGTAAAAGTATTAAATCAAAGCACTGGTTGTTGGCGTTTGTGCTTTATTTACACAAAGCGGCGCCACCACGTCAATCGTGAATATTTAAAACATGTTTAGGATCGTACTAAACTCGTGCATTACTCTCCTGTATCACAAGCGTTCGACACATGCCCGATGAATTTTGAAATTCAGCTCAACGAGGCGTCCAGCATCGTGACAGACAGACTGTGGGTTTTCTCCAGCAGTGTACTTTCACGATATAAAAACAAGCCGCATTTCGAGCGTCACAACTGTCAGAGCGGTTAGACAGTCGTCTAACGTTTTGCTTTTACTGTATCAATCAGATTGAGTTTTGCATTTCGACGGCCATCCGATTTTAAACGAACGTCCACATTCCTCGTACGATTGTGATCTAAGGAGACACTGCAGGCTGTGAAAAACAATGTTCCTCCACCTGCAGGTCATTCCTGAGGACAATGCCTTGCGTGATCTGAAGCACTGACATATATTTTTTTTAAGTTAATGACGTCATTTCGACATGAGTAAAAACGGGTGGCAATTGTGAGCTGCCCTCAGTGTGTCCCGACAGTCACAAACACAACACTGCTAGGCTGTGACTTTAATACACAGAGCACTTTGCTGAAGCCAAATTAATTCATATTTTGGAATTGACTGAAGGCATTCAGAACGATGCATTTTTATACAAGTTGAGATGCAGTTTATTGCTCTATAAACCCCATTAAATCCCAAATAAGGCAACTTCTTGGACCTGAACATGGTGTAAAACAACAGTGCACTCTGTAGGAGTCTGCCAGCGCTTGTTCTTCTTCCTCTGTGGCATTAAAATGCCTCGTTGATTAATGAAGTGGAATTCTCCGTCTAGACGAAAATCTGTTTAATGTGATAATAGAGAAATCATAATGAAAGTATCGATCATTTCAGCTAAAATGAAACAGTTTGGCGTTTCCTTTAATTATGACATGATGGCAGAAATGGTGCACTACAACTTTTATTGCAAATATCTTTCCTGAATGTCTTGAAACTTTGGGACTTGTTTAAATTACTTATTTACTTTTTTCCCAGATTAAACATGAGGCGCCATCTTTCTTGTTTAGTTGCTCGAGGCTCATTGATCCCCGGACGTCACCCTGCTGTCTCACACTCTGCTTCAATAATGTGGCCGGCAGCTCATTTCAGACCAGAGCAAACCTTGTGTAAAGAAGTGCTTCCTCACTTCAGCTCAACAATATCCTCTTAATCCCAACAGTGGTCTTGGTCTTGTTTGTCTGTTAATCCTGAATCAGCGCCCTACATTAACTCTTGATTTGCTACCTCAAATGAATCTGAATATTTGTTGAATAAATCAAATTAAACTGTTTACAGAGTTTGTGGCTTGATTGATTTATTTTTGTGTTCTGCTCTTTGAGATATGTTATGAAAGGGGCTTTTGAAATAAATCACATTATTTGACCCAAGACAGCCAGACGCTCAGAGAGATCTATCCTGCCACTCGGCTATCATGTTAGAAAGCGGCTTTGCTTCTACCAAAAACAATGCAAAGGTCTGTGTTTAACTGGTTAACAAACAAACAGACAAAAAACAGTTTTGGGGGAAATCCACAGTTTTATAAGTCTGCGCTTCTAACCATTGTTAATTAAAACAGGTCCAGTGTGTGTGTAGCCCACAAGCTCTGAGTTTTTAAATGTGCTCCAAAGTGCCAGAATGAAAAGCCACCAAAACACACATTTCTGGCCAAAGGGGATAAATTGTGCAGTATCTGACATTCCTCTTATACCTGCAGCGCTATCAAGCGAACAGAAAGACTGCAAGTTCATCAAGTGGTTTGCGACTAATTACTTAAAGATGTGTAAGTGTACTTACTTTTTCTGCCAAGTATGTTTTAATGTTTTTTTATCTTAACTTTCAAAGACGGAACTGAAGAAGCAAATCCATTAAGCCGCTGGAACTTTTACAGTGTGCTCTACCAGAACCATGTCCCCATATTAGCAATAAATATAATGTGTCACTTAGTCAATATGTTTTTTTCCCCAAATAAACTGTCAGAGATTAAGGACTACACTGGGCATCGACAATGGCTGTTTAGATCCGTGTTTCATGTCTAACCCCAGGGTGAGATTTTGTTGGGGAAACGCACAACGATCCCACGGCCAGGACCTGAGCTTGAGCTCTTCCTGTCTGACCATACTGTCTGAGTTAGTGTCTGCACATGATTTTCAGAAGCAGGACTGAGGCTCCGCATTATCGATCTGCAACGATTTGTTTGATTGTAGTTTCTGAGATATAAATAATCATTCACACCATGAACAAGATCTTTTCCTAAAGGCAACACGTCTGGAATACTGTGTAAAGTTCTGGGCTCCACACTTCAAGAAAGATATCGCTGCTCTAGAGGCAGTTCAGAGGAGAGCAACCAGACTTATTCCAGGTCTGAAGGGAATGTCCTACTGAGAGACTGAGGACCTGAACCTGTTCACCCTGGAACAGAGGAGACTACGTGGGGACTTGATCCAAGTCTTCAAAATCATGAAAGGCATCGACCACATCAAACCAGAGGAGCTTTTCCAGATCAGCAGGGACACACGCACCCGGGGACACAAACGGAAATTGGGCTTCAAGGCATTCAAGACAAAACAGGAGTCACTTCTTCACACAAAGAGGCGTCACAATCTGAACAAACTCCCCAGTGATGTGGCTGAAGAGACAATTTGGGAACATTCCAAAACAGACTGGATAGGATCCTTGATCACTTAGTTATTAATGGACACCAAACGAGCACGATGGGGCGAATGGGCTCCTCTTGATTGACACTGTCTTGTGTCAGGATGTTAGTATTTTTTCCACTAGAGTCAAAACAAGGTCCTTTAATGGGATGATAAATAAATTGAAGGGAAAGGCAGGGGGGTGTTAAAATCAATAGTTTGTTGTGCTTCTTGCACCCCGAGGTGTGTGGAAACTAGCAAGAGACACTTTGAGGGTAATTTATAAACCATGCCGTATTTTCCAGAATGCACTGTTTTATTTCTGTGACGTTATTCACCCCCATTGATAAAAGTACCGTGGCGGTCACTTTATACCGGCGTCGTAAAGAAGATGGAAATCTACATCTGTTAAAGAGAGAGAAAGAATGGGGGAAATAAGTGTCCTTGTCAATGATGTAGGTACCATTAAAATAACTGTTTTAGTCTATCAGAATGAATTAGACTACTGACAGAATTACAATTATTTTTTCTAACCGTCACCCACAATGCATGTAAAGTAAACGGATTGATGCACAAAGTAGCCAAACACCAACCACTTCAGAATATTATGATTTAACTCTCCTATGAAGAAGCAGGAAAAACGCTCACCAACACAGTTTCAGTCTTTACTGCCATGAAAAACACATCGTACGTTTTATTAATAGCCCCCCTTGACTTCTGGGGTCTCTCTCAGTCATTTACAGACCCAGATCTCTCGACTGCAATGCCAGCGACAGGATGTTCACACAACCTCACTGTTATTAAGCTACAGGGCTCATTTTATAGTGAGTCGAAAACTGAGCCTGATGGTACATTATTCCCTGTCAGAAACCTGCAGAGAGAAACTGTGATCCCTGCTCTGTGTGGGTCAGCCGTCCCCATGGTCCCTGTAGTTGTGTTCGCTACACACAGCCTCCCCCACCCCCAGCTGATTATCCGAAGGATTACAGTGAAAAGGTGTCGAGGAATTGGATTTTGAAATAAAAACACAGCGAGGCCCTCTGTATTCACCAGTCTTGTAAAATGTCCAACGGAGATTTGGAGAACAGATTTTCTGGTCCTATCTCTTCGTGCGCTGTTTATAAAGCACTGAGGCTTTGCGCTTGTGGATCAGCGCGTGAGAACGCATTTGATTCTCCACGTCTTCAATGTACATGATGAAGTGTTAATCCTGTGCTTGAGAGAAGGACAATCCCTCGGGACGGCCAGCCGGAGCTGTGCAGTGACACTGGGAAAGCCAACTGCACAACGCTGGGTTTTATTTCCATGTTTAAGTATAAACAAATTGCAAATTCCTCAAAGTAGGGCAATATACAAGCAGCTAATGCACACTAATTTAGTATGCAATATAAAGAGTTCGTTCTGTTGCAATCTGGGCCTTGTACTGTGTCTGTACACAGCACCAAAGAAAAGGGCTGAACTGATATGTTTTCAGATCTTTAAAACAAAAAAGGAGAGATGTATTTATTTATTTTTACTTGAAGTTAAAAATTAATATGGACACTGTATATATATATTGTGGCACCGGGAGGGGGTGACCATTGCGCTGGGCTCGTTCAATAGGCGAGGCTCCGGGAAATATATACACTGGGCAAGGGAATATTGAGACTTGAGTTTATTATACTTACAGAACTGTGTGCAAAAAACATAAAAGGAGAGCAAACTTGTTCCAGCTACTACCCTCCTCTCCTTCTTGTGTCCCACATGTAACATTTAACACGACTTGTTCCATTAAGGCAATTATTTCAGTTATGACAGTTTAAATATGATAAAACTCACACAGGGATGTCGGGTGCCTAATCACACTGGGATGTCTGCAGAACTAATCACACGATGCTGTCGTTCTTTTCAGATGTTAACCGATACGTATTCTTCCCTTTCTCATCAGACTGTTTTCAGCCCAGGAACATCATATACATCATATCATTGTGCTTAGCAAGTGTAAAAACATTAAAAACAACAACAGAGAACTGGAAAATTGTTTTTTTAAAGACTGTACTAACATATATGTATAAATATTTGATTTAGTTTGCCACACATTTACTGAAATTAAAGACTGCAGAAACCCTCTGGCACATTAATTCTGGCCCTTTATTCCTCATTCCAGCGTGACAATGCGTTGCTGCTTCCACAAACTCAGATGAGTGATCCCTCTCACATTTAAACGGTCACTCTAATGATATAACTGACTGACAAACGCAGTAGCAGATGGCCGTCGCACTGCATATTTAAGCCCATTTCTAGGCCATCCCGCCCTTGGCTCGGTGCGCTGAAGGCAGGCACAGTTAATGTTTTGGCACGCGTGACCGGAGAGGGCAACGGCGGTTACACAGTCCCTGAGTGTGCAGATCCCCGGCACACGCACGATGGACGCACGCACGAATGGATTCATTCATTCATTTCAGCTCATTCTGAACATGCCTGCCACAAAGTTGAACATTATATTATAAATCCCTAAATAACGACACATTGTTCTGAAAGAGTTTCTGTTTCTAAATGTGAACCTCAAGGAGAGATATGACACATCACAACAAGAGTTCAGAGCTTTTTTTTGTTTTTGTTTTTTTAAGTGTTGTGACAAGATGTTTTCACTTTGTCAAATATAGTAGTTTGCCAACCTTTCCTAAATATGCATCACTGCTGTAATTACACAATTCCGGACAATACAAGATCCTGGCCTTGGAGCTTCGGCTGTAATTTCACAGGCCACACTGCTGATCCTGCCACTGGTATGTGGCTGAAGTTGTCAGTCTGCCAGGAAAAAAAAAATCTGTCTCATATACACACTAGGAATTGTTGAGAAAAACAGCCAACCTTGCTAACCGAGCTAAGAAAAGATGCAGAAGCATGATCTCTCAATTCTGATGACTATGTACAGTATTGGCCTTTGCAGAAGAATGTGCAACATGTTTTGCTTCCACTTTTCTGCATATTGTCCAGGTGTTCCCATGACTTCCAGTAAAAACACACTGTTCATGTGCTGGGTTCCTAATCCGTTTCTAGAGCGTCAGCAGTCAAGGCGCTGTTGTCTAACAATCCCACACTGGACCCTGTCCTGACTGCTGGCCTTCAGCGCTCTTGTTGGTTAGGGAACGCAATGGGATATAAGGCAGCAGAGAAGAGTCAATCAACAATATGTCATTCAGAACACAGAGATGAAAGTGTTTTTTTCACCCGTTTTGTTTTTGGTTTATTTTTTGAAGGGCAAATTGACTGCTTGGGTTAGATGATGTGAAGCTGGTGGCTGATTAAAACCCGAATATGCTTCCTTCCATCAGTGTGAAGTCTGCTGATCACCAAGAGCAACAAAGATCAAAGATGTACAGAACAGAGCGCAGCGACCTGCACGTGACACATCTTTTAAATCCATTGAGGTCGTTATACTAGACTGGGTGAAGAATCATCAAGCTATCCAAGTCCCTACAGCACTCTTTACACAGAAACAGAAGAATTTACAAGCTGCCACAGACAGACACAGGACAGTAGAGGTGAGAGGCAGCCATCTTGTTGTGTTCCTACTTTCAGATAGTCTTAGCATTCCTGATTTTGTTTTAACTGCCTTAATTGAAGTTAATCTTGTCTGTAGTTTGCCTTAATTTAAGTCAATTCATTGCAGCTGCTGAGTTGGTGAAAGTAAACAGGTTGAATGAAAGGTGATTTAGTCAAGGACTAGCAGGAATTCAGTTAAGTGGGTTGTGCCACGTGGATCCACTTGGAGCCAGATAGGTGTGAATTGAGGGCAGGTAGACAAAAGCAAGCAAGTTGACCAGGGGACAGAAACCAAGAGCCCAGAATAAATAAAAATACAAAATAAAATATGTTCTAATGACTATGTACAGATTTCCTAAATTTTTCCTCTGTATTTCATCAACCTAAAGGACAAGAAACACAGCTATAGGTTCAGATGATATCGAAACCCCTTGTGTCAATGAGATTGGCTGAAAGATTAATATGAATCAACACAGGTGTACTTCTGTGAACGAGAAAAACAGAAACTCCCTTCTCTATTCCTCCCAACCCTGTCTGCCAAACACCCAATTACAGTAATGAAAGCCTGCAGGATATGGTAGGTGTGCAATAGGTGTTAATCCGTCGATCCCTGTGTCGGCTGCTGTCCTTGAACAACAGGGTTTGAATGCAGAGCCAAAAACAAAGCGACTCAAGAGATGGCATTTCCTATAGCACAGTAAAATACTGTGAGAGCGGGGGGGGGTGCTGATGGTAAAATAGCGTGAGAGCGGGGGGGGGTAATGTTCAAATACCGAGAGACCGGAAGGGGGGGATTTAGGTAAAAGATTGCGCGCACCACAGTTGTCCTAGAGATTAGCAGGAGTGACTAGTCTGGGACACCGGTATCCTACCTGAGCTATTCCACACAGAGGGGCTTTAATTTTCAATTGGTTCTTTTTAATTTTACTGTCAAGAAGAAAGTGGCAGATACAAAGAAACTGGGGCATTTCATGGTGTTTCTACCTCACAATCAAAACTTCACACCAAAACCACTGCGGCTGTGACAGAAGGCGACAATCAGTTGAAAATGGGTCTGTACAGAACTTGGGCATCCACATGCTGATGGACTGATCATCAAATCACTAATTCAAGGGCCTCCGATGCAGAACATACATTGCAAAAGCTGGGTTTCATATGTATACTTTCACACACTACTGCCCGTTTCTCTTCACAAGTTACACAACACGGTTCACACATGCTTAACCTTAGTCCGCAACAGAAGCAAACAATGTGAGTGGCAGTTAGATTTACATAATTTGAACCAATTACCTATTTTTACGGGTCTAAATGTAAACATATACAATTTCCTCCCCCCGGGCAGCAGTCCAGCAGCTTCTATTGGTATTTCACAAGTAATTAAATATTGAAACACATGTACAAAAATGCTGAATTTCTCTTCAAAGGCAGAATTGGGAATACGTAGTTTATGGGGAATTTCCGCCATCTTTACGGACGGGATCTGGACTCCTGTGTTTAATGTCCAAACTGAATTACCCTCAGAATTGAATTTCAAACCCATATCGAAGGAAGGTGCAGTGATACAGTGTCGGCTGCATGAGGTGAACCAAAGAGAGCATGAAGTTTACAGAGCGCTGAACCGAACAGCAAAACAATCTAATAAAACACGAATCGATGGAGGCCGGCAGAGGTGAATAAATTGTTCATCCCCAACACAGTGTCAAACGCAATATAGAAACATGAGTGTGGGAGCCGTCCTCGTCTGACCTGCGCGTCTTAAATCACTGCTTTTGCCATATTGAGCGCAGCGGAGCATGCAGCCCCGCGCTTCCCTGTGGGTCACTGCCTCGAAACACAGCAGAACATACGGACGAGGGCAGTCTTATCAGTTGAGCACCTCCGGATCTATCTGGCCACACAAGCGGTGTGAATCTTCCTCAGTGTGCGATGGGAGACGGCTCGAGGGTTATTCAGGGTTGATACATATCTGGATAATCTATCATTAAATACTAAAAAGTAGGATGTTTGTTTATCTTTGCTGCCAAGCGCTGGTCTGTGCCCCACGCAGTTAACTCAGCAGGCTTTTAGAGAGTTATGTAATGTATCGACGAGTGTAATGACTTGCGGGGGTGGGGGGAGGTTGAGAGGCCAAGAACATGCTGGAAATTAAGTTGGACGTCAAAATGCAAAACAGAACATAAGCGAGGTTTGTGGCGCATATTCCTGGAACTGGCAGAATAACGGCTTGGTGTTTGTCGTGTTAATTGCTGGAAAGCAAATACACACACAGACACAAACGCACACACACGCGCACACACAAACATAGGCGATGAGTTCAGGGATGGCAAGGTAATGTTGTCTACAGTGGGAATGAAGGTTCAGAGGGACCAAGAGCGAAAAGGCAAAAATAAAATAGTCAAAATAAAACAGAACTGGTATTTGGAGAGGCTGTGTGGGCCCGTGCCAGATGCCATTAGTGCCGTCGGTGATTTACACTGCACCGCGAGAATGTCACTATCGGGTTGTGGTTTAGTCCCTCTGTCCGTAATGTCATATAAACCCAATGCTGCGACAACATGACAAAAAAAATGATGAGCTAGGTGGGGGCCAGTGCGGGCTGTGCAACAATGGAAATGAATTGAAAGAAAAAAATGCATTTCAGAGGAAGAGGCTTTTTCCAAACGCTGACTGGAAACGCTTGGGGAGTGGATTAGCAGCCCTTAATTCAATCATAAAAAAGCCACACATCCTTTACTGCAGAGCCCAGGAATTTCCTCTCTTACTGAAGACCACGGCGGCCAGCATGGACTCGGACCCCTGCGCCTCTGTTCACCACAGACAAACCCCTTCTCTTTATGCTTCCAAGCATCTTTTCATTCTCCAAACAACCAATTACCAATTACCTGATATCTTTTGAACCCTAGAACAGTCGGTGCTTAATACCAATGTGGCATTGTCTTAATATTACTTCTTTATTATATTTCTTTGAGCATTTTTAAACAAAACTAATGTTAATGATGTTACTGAGTGGCAGTGCATTTATTACCGTCAGTCTGTATTGTATTGACTAACATATGCTATTGAGCCCCTCAGAACCAGTATTTCCTGAGCACGAAGTGATCGTATCACAAAATCAAACTGAACAGTCATTCGAGAGTTCAACAGTCAAACTGTGTTCACCCCATCAACACGGCTTGACAACGTATGTTACATATTAATAATTCTTCGTAGAAAGTGTGTGAAATATACTTCCTCTGATTGTTGAGCTGATTTTGAGTTAACGATAATCACAACCTTTTCAAAACTGGATATCCTGTAATATGACTGAAAACGCTCAGTTCATTCACACTAACATCTCTGTGGATTTTAATTCCTACCATGTGATAGTTGATCATTTCCTGCAGGCTCTCTCCACACTTCTCCAGGCATTCCTGCAGACACAACCACACAGAAAACATTAACAGCAGCATTTACAGCTTTCAAGGCACATGTTCAGTTTACTGCTGACAACACGTTGGGGAAACCTGAAATTTGAGAACATTTTTAAGACTCAAGTCTGCTTTAAGGGAAAAAATATGCATTCTTCTCCAAAAGCATTCAGCACAAGTGGTAATCACAGTAAGTGCATTTCCTCTGCACGGACTGCTGACAGTGACAGTTTAAAACATGCTCTCTACCGTTCTTAACTAATTGACGCAATTGTAAGTGTCGCTGAGGCTGGCAGCTCCAGTGCATCTCATTGTAATAAATGGTGCCCATCACTGGCAGAAACATGCAGAATAAAATATTCATCAACGTCTCTAGAGACATCCGCACAGACAAATTGTTTCCGCAAAACAGTTATTTAAATCACACAACGGTAATAGCTCTGGTTTAGTTTGTCACCTTTGGCTCTTAAACTGCGCGTTCCTTCAGTACATCTAAACCCATAATGCTGCTCTGCGCAGTGTTGCATTGATCTGAGCAGAAACATGATTGCAGACTTGCGTTTCTTCTGTTAAATTAATCTTACATCACCTCATACAGTGAGGAAAAAAGTATTTGATCCCCTGCTGATTTTGTACGTTTGCCCACTGACAAAGAAATGATCAGTCTATAATTTTAATGGTAGGTGTATTTTAACAGTGAGAGACAGAACAACAACAAACAAATCCAGAAAAACGCATTTCAAAAAAGTTATAAATTGATTTGCATGTTAAAAATGTTTTTCTGGATTTTGTTGTTATTCTGTCTCTCACTGTTAAAATACACCTACCATTAAAATTATAGACTGATCATTTCTTTGTCAGTGGGCAAACGTACAAAATCAGCAGGGGATCAAATACTTTTTTCCCTCACTGTATATAATGTTTCAGTTACCACAATGAAACACCCTGGCACTGAACCTTACCGAAATCATCTCGTCCTTCTTGCATTGTTGGGACAGGTCTCGCACGCCGTTGACAAAGAGCTTGTTGGCGTTGACATAGGCCTTCCCGGCCTCGATCATGCCACTGCATAGCTTCACGAGCTGCCGAGAAAACAGAGACAAACCATTACACCGGCTCGAGCAACAGATGGTCACCTTGGCCAAGCTGCGTTTTCTCCCAGGAACACATCCCTGAAATCGGTCACAGATAGTAAACCAGTTCACACAGCTCCTCGTGTCTTTTTAGCTCTTCACTTTGAAGCGACACCTCATGGTGTTCAAGAAGCTCACATCGCTGTTTGGAGCTCAAAACAATCTGAAGCACACTTTAAATTTTGGCCCACGATATCACCTCTCAACAGCTTCACAAGCAGAGACCACAGACTGATCTCACCCGCAGCCCTGATGTTTTTACAGACAGACACGGAGGGACGTCTTTTTTTTGCCTGACAGGAGAGTGAGTTAGAAATTAAACACAAAAGAAGGGGAGTAGAACCAGAGACATTTTCACAAAGTATATATTTCACATCAGCATGTATGTTTAAGGTAAATGTCCACTTCTTGACGGTTACAAATGACTGCATCTAATACAGATTGTGATCAGTGCAGATTTACCCCAAACAGCTGGACAGCCGTGTCTGAAACAGCCGAGGACTGAGACCCGGCCAGCAGCAAATCAGAGCTGATTGACACTGGTCAGAGAGCTCCTGGCTGATTGTGAGATAACCCTGACCTTGTCAATATGGGACATCGTAAGGGCTGGGGCTCGCTTCACGTGATGACAGGATGAATTAGCACCCTGACACCAATGGCTGCTCTCCCTCTCCCCCTCTTTCCCCCTCTCTCTCTCATTGGATTTAGCCGCCTTTCATCGGTCCATCTGACAGACCCTTTCCATCCAGCTGCTGGACCCGGTGTCGGTTGACCTCCCCGTTGAACTAATCTCCAAAATCTGTGAAATTCCTGGGAATCCTGAGATCTCCAGCAGTGACAGGGGAAGCCCATCTGTTTCTAATGACGGCAAAAGCTGTCAGGAGCTGGAAAAGCAGGACAAAACTTAAATTCTCTCATACCTTCATTTAATTCGCTGTAACCTCATACCTTGAGGTGGTGTGCTTTACAATGACTGTGTTGTGCATGTGGTGAACATTGAGTGTCAGTGTTTGTTAAACCCTGTAAATCAGCTCAGATGAAGGCATTATCCCGGGGGCCTGCTCAGCCTCCAGTCCATGGCTCTGGTTGTCTGAAGGGGCTTCATGACTCAGTATCACAACATTACAACCAAACACGGACTGCAACGACATCACAGCTTGTCCGGTTACAGCACTGACGAAACAGAGCGTGCCAGGCACACTACACACATTACAGCTCTAAATACCCTCTCAGAGCCACTTCAGGATTAAACATTGGATGACAAACAAGTTCCTTATGTTGAAATCTGATTAAACTGATTTGTTTTGATATTAGGGCCAGCAAAACTTACTGCCAATGCAATACTGTCTGGCCAAACTGACGACTTTAACCTGAGTCATCGGAGCGTAATGGAGGTGTTATCTGCGAACCGGACATACACACATGAAATACACAGACATGCAATACATGCCCGGCACTGAACTGTATCATGTTTGCACTTGTGCAGTAATGCAATCAGTACAAAATTAGCTAACTTTTGTAATGCTTTGTAACACATCTCGTGTCAAATGCCGCCCTGGATAAGGGCATCTGCAACTAAATAAATCAATAAATAAAAACACTTATTGCAGACAGAAACAGTTCAAGGGCACGGCAGCTGGCTCTGTCATTATTGGGCCACGATATAGACAACAGGAAATTATTTAATTCTGTGAGTACAAATCCAAGCAGCTTGTAAATTGCTGTTCCCAATAGTCAGATAAAAATAGGAACTAATCTGGTTACTCATCGCAAGATTGTTTAGTCACTTCCTTATTTTATTTTTAATTCATTATTGGCTGATATTTTAGGGCAGCTGAGAAAAAAAAGTAATGATCAATCTAAGAACCTCAATATTTCAAGGCCTTTATTTCCAGATCCAAAGATAATTTATAGCTCAGGATTCGGGGATTTCCAAACAGTTGCCTTGCAGATACCCTGAGATACATTGTTTATAATAGAAGAACAATAGCATGTTCTTGTTCTCTGGATGGTGTAAATGAAATGCAGTGTCAACGTGCCGTATTTACCTGATCAGCGGTTCACATAAAACAACACTATCAGTACATGCATTAGGATGCAAACACATGCTCTGCAGTCTGTAGAAAATCAAATATCGGGCTGTTGTTCTCCTGCTTCATCTTCTCCTTCTTCTCAGGCTCCTTCAGTCTCCAAAGACCACTGGTTTGTGTCCATTGTTGTCATATTAGTGGTTTAGTAGGCATCACTTATTACACTGTGAAATGTTCTAGGAGTCTGCTGCTCTTCCACACTCTTTGGAAAGACTGTGCAAAGTTGCTGACAGTCTCTATCAGGTAGGTGCTGATACTTGTTGATACTATCCACATGTATAGAAGGGGCTTTGATGTTATCCTCTCATATTTGTCTTCTTGAAAAGTCCTGGCAAGCTTAGGGGGAAGTGGTGCATGAAGCATTAGACAGTCTTGACACAGCAACATCATTAGCAAGACAATCTCTCGCCTAGTTCAGTGGCTCCTACATTGGTTTCTGCAAAGACCTGCTCCTTCAGGTTCAACAGGTGTCTTCATATGGGTGTTAAATGGCTAAATAACATGTTAATCCTAACAAATTAAACCCTTAATTGGTTCAATTGATCAGATTTTCTTGACTGAGGGAACAATGACCTGGCTGTGAGGACGAGGCCGTAGGGACTCCAGCACCAGTGGAATGAGCCCAGGAGCTTCTCCAAAATCACTGTTTGTCAGAAGATATGAGTACGCAAAATGTGTCTGCTAAATTAATAAATAATACTTTTCATAATGATGATGATGATGATGATAAGAAGATGAAGAAGATACCCAGTATGAGAAAGGCCTCTCAGTGGCTCAGTCAGGACAATTGCCTTTCTGTAAGTAACAATGTTGTATTACAAGGGCAGCGTCACAAAGTCCAGGCGGTTTGTAAGCAGAGAGACTTGCCTTCCTGCACTTAGAATGGCTCCGGCTGTGAGGGAAACTTAAGTCTGACGTGCTGTGAATAGCGACTACTTCGTTAGCCACACAGCAACCGCAAACCCGTCTGGCGTGAAGTCATTGTCTGTGTAAAACCACTGCGGTATTGTAGCCGTGTCACTTAGAGCGCAGTGTGTGGCGCGTCTGAAACGCTCATTAAAACACAGCCAGCTAGAACAGAACCACTGCTTCTTCACACCCTCATTGGCTTAAATGCTTTTACCTGTGATGTATATCAAGTTGATTTACATACTTTTTTAGCAGCTTAATATTTGGAGCTGCAACAAAACCATAGTTAGAAGCATTGCCCATGCCTTAATGTGTGGGTGTGCTATGACATGCCAGTCCTTCATTGACTCGGTACATACAGGTGCCAGAAACATACTGAAGCAGCTTTTCTGTAACTTTATATTCCAGCCGAGAGTCCCAGAGCAGAAATAACACAATTGAACTTCATTAGGAGTGAATTAATGGCCGCACTGGCACATGGCATGCTGCTTTCCAGCAATTAAACCGTTTCATTAATGTGTGTTATACCTTCGTGAGGAGAGTAAATTGAGTTGTGTGCGTCTCTGGGGCTGCCCTGACAAAGCGATGAATACATTATATTCATAAACATTTCCCTTTCATTCGGTGTGTTGTTAAAAGAGTTATAATATGCCATTAAAATGAGCTCCAATCCAAGCAGAGCCTTCAGAAACAGCTCCCTCCGAGTCCTAGGGCTTTCATTCTCAGTGAGATCTCGATTAATTAATTCAACGCAGACTTTGCTTAATAAGAACTTTATAAGCATTTATAACAATCATCTCTTACAGTCGACCCTTCCAAGTCACCTGAAACGCTGCTTTGGGTTACTAACGTTTTAACAACTGAAAGCAAAACAGTTTGATTAAGTATGAGCTGCCTGAGCAGTTATGGTTCGATTAAGTATCTGACAGCTGGAATTAAAGCCCGAATACATAAGAACATAAGAAAGTGTCCAGTCAAGAGGAGCCCATTCGACACATCGTGCTCGTTTGGTGTCCATTAATAACTAAGTGATCAAGGATCTTATCCAGTCTGTTTTTGAATATTCCCAAATTGTCTCTTCAGCCACATCGCTGGGGAGTTTGTTCAGATTGTGACGCCTCTGTGTGTGAAGAAGTGTCTCCTGTTTTCGGTCTTAAATGCCTTGAAGCCCAATTTCCATTTGTGTCCCCCGGTGCGTGTGTCCCTGCTGATCTGGAAAAGCTCCTCTGGTTTGATGTGGTCGATGCCTTTCATGATTTTGAAGACTTGGATCAAGTCCCCACATAGTCTCCTCTGTTCCAGGGTGAACAGGTTCAGTTCCTCAGTCTCTCAGTAGGACATTCCCTTCAGACCTGGAATAAGTCTGGTTGCTCTCCTCTGAACTGCCTCTAGAGCAGCGATATCTTTCTTGAAGTGTGGAGCCCAGAACTGTCCACAGTATCCAGATGAGCTCTAACTAGTGCATTGTACAGTCTGAACATCACTGCCCTTGTTCTCAATTCTACACTTTTGACAATATACCCTAGCATTGTGTTTGCCTTTTTCATTGCTTCCCCACATTGTTTGGATGGAGAAAGTGAGGAGTCCACATAGACTCCTAGGTCTTTCTCATGTGTTAATTCATCTAGTTCTGTTCCTCCCATAGTGTAATTATAGTGGACATTTTTGTTACCTGCGTGTATTACCTTTATCTTATATTATCTAAGTCCTTTTGAATAGCCTGTGCTGCCGAGATTTTAGGAAACTTTTTAGTTCCCTTTCCATAAAACCTCCCCTTATTCAAAACAACACTTTTAGGTTTTAAATGGTTTTCCGTTTCCTCTGCCGACTCATCCGGCAAAGCAATTCAGTTTGTTCAGACTGAAATAACAGATGTAGTGTTAAGCCTCTAGCGTGTTAAGCATAATATATGCTTATGTCCTTTTTAAGTCCTGTGTAAGTATAATGTATTATTTCTAGGTTCACATCAAATGCATTAAAAGTCGCATTTGTTCTGAAACAGATTACTTCCCTCGCACCAAATACGTTTTCTCAAACCCAGGTCAAATTTAGTCATAGGCTGCTGTGTGTGTGAAAATTAGGTAAATTGAAAGCTCAGGTGTTTCTCAAACCACAGCAAATTGCACATGGACCACTGTGACCACAGGGGGGGAAGGTCGGTCTTACCTTGTCTAATTTTGCTTCAATTTCCACCACATCAGTTTCCACTTCATCTATTGTTGCCCTGCAGAAAGAGAGACAATGTCTTATTAAGCAGCACTTATTAAGCAGCACATGCTAAAGTATTGTCAGAATCATGTGACACACAGACTTGGTATTGAAGTCTTTATTTCCCACAATTCCCTATTCATACAAGGAAAGTCTATATTAAAGTATCACTGTTGGCCATTGCAGCACTCACAGTTGCCTGACAGACCTTCACAGTAACATTGCAGTTGGTGAAGGAAGATGATTTAACTTCGGACCAATGCTTAGCAGAACAGCGTCTTTGAGTCAGCTTACCAATAACTGAATACGTTTGCATATTCAAAACCATCTCAACAGATGGTACCGATTGTCTTTAGTCACGACACAGTTAAAGAACGACCTCAGAAGAAGGGTTTTCTCTTCATATCCTCGATTTGATATCACCACACCCACGGGATCATCACAGTGATGTCTAACTGCCATTCCTGTTGTTCAGTGCGTTAGCAATCGAGCGCAGAGCATTACTGAGAGTCCACATGTCTCTCCTCGGCCTCGACGCATTAGATCTGAACATCGTCACCATATTCTCTATTTCATTTAAATATATTCATACACTGGTACATATGGTCAATTACTGATTAAATATTAAGTCTCACGGAAATATTTTTTGATTGTAAGCAAATAAAGGTTTGTCTCCCTGCATGATCAGGCCTTTTCATTTTCTCATGAAACGTGGCTGACATTTCTGTTGTGGCTTAGAAAGATACACTCATACACGAGAAAAATTACACTTCTAACGTCTAACTTTCCCATCTTAAATACCATCCAAAGATCATGTTTTGGACTCTGGACTGCATTATTTCTGCGCTCAAAACCAAAAAACATGAACGAAACACAGAACACAGTCATTCGGTGATTCTGGAATTCTCTCCTCCGTGCCTAATACTGGTTTGCAGCAGACGCAGCAGTAACAGGTGTCCAGGGTCAGATGGAGTTGAGAACATGATGCTCAAGAGCCCAACCATTCCTGTGAGCCGACTGAAACAATAATCATTGCCCCCTCCCGCCCGAGGCTCGTTCAATCAGCTGTCAGAGGCTCTGCAGCCATTCTGAGCTGCAGATTCCCGCCTCCCCCCATCCCTCCCTCTCTCCTGCTCTCCATCTTTGCTTGCTGAGCTCCTGCTAATTGGATGAACCTGGTTCTCTGGTTCGGGCAGATGAATGAAAGCAGGGGCTTTTCCTCATCTCTGGCACACAAACCTCTACCCCTTGGAATACTTCAATGCATTTATTCAAATTAAGAAAAAGTTTCCTTTTCCTTTCCCAAGCAGTTATCTTCTCATGTTGGGTCTTAGTGAACGCCAGATCCACATCGGGGGTCTCCAACCCACTTCCTGGAGTAAATATATTCTATGGATCACAAACACATTCATAAATCAGGAAATTCAAACAGAACGACGGTTCAAACAGAACTTCTACTCAAGAAGATTACAACACATAGTGTTGACCTCTCTCATTCGTAAGATTCTCAATACCTACACTCACATCTTGGTGGGTTTCTTCAAGTACTTGACACCAGATTGAGCCCACTATTTTTCACTCTTGAGTCAGAACACCGGGCTTCCTGACCTGGGTGAAGTTTCTGATTAAAGCCACATTTTCATCAGTAGATGTCAACTGGATGAGTCACAGTATACCCATGACTACAGACAGTCCAGGAGGTCAAACTATAGCCGCTCAGTCTCTCCTTCAGACATCTGGGCTCAGCTTTTATGAAATGTTAATTGCTTTTTTATGAAACATGCATGAGAGAAATCCAACGGCCTGCCTGCAAAAACCCTGGCGTTTTTTAATTCCCTCGTTTTGGAGGCTCATGCGGTACACTTGTGAACTGAAGAGCAAGACCTCCATTGTGTTCTCTAGATCAGTTTAACTGGTTTAAACATGGGTCTGTGGTATCAGAGGGCCATAGAAACTGGCTTTATCTTAAAGCATTGAAAGAATCCTAGAGCATGACTATGACCTCAAGTGCAGACACAACCATTACAATTACAGACTTCTACAAAAATACATACTCTTCATTATTGTTGTTGCTGAAGTTGAAGGACTTTTGAACAAATATTTAAACCATTGTTGCCCTTCAGGAAGAGCGAGTTTAGATAGACCCACAATGACAGGCAGATGTTTACATTCATACTGTCCCTCTAGAATTCAGATTTCTGGAACATGATGGAATCATTAACTCATTTCTGAATCCTGACAGGTAAGCAGTATGTAATATGACATTAATATGTTCATATGAACAATCTACAGGACCCATATATGTCTGGAACTGCTGACTTTAGGAAAGCTCTCCTGTAATCGAGTGCAAAGCTGTCCTCGGCAGTGTGTGTGCATGCTGTTAGCTCAGGCAATGGGAACTGGAGAGGAATTATGCAAAAGAGCCACAAAAAACAAATAAAGCAGTTGGCTTGCAGAGTGTTTTCATTAACCCTATAAAACCTGAGCTGAAGCAGTGGACATTCAGCAGCTGGTAAATTCAGTCTTGTGTCTGTTGCGCCCTTCTTCTGTACATTAATCATCCGTCCATTTTCTTCAGACGAAAGGTATTTTACCATTTGCCCCTCATAAAAGCCTTCATTGAAGTTATTTACCCACAATTTTTATTCACCATCTAAGCACCAATCTTCAAAGCCAGCAATAGTAGATTTTAAGAGCTTCTTTACTGGCTACAATGTGGCCAAGTGGGATTTCAGGTTAAACCACATTCTTGGAAGCCTGTTATTTCAGCATCTTTATCAAAACTCAAACCCTACTTTACAAGATGTTAATTTAAAACAAGCGAAATGTGACAAAGCCTCTGGGAGATTCAACTGCAATAAGAAGATGCTGTCAGTGTGTTTTGAAAGATGTAAACATTTTAAATTTAATTCCAGGATGAAATCTTATAAAGAAATGCCCAAAGTAACACTATGGTCCTAACAAAAGCCCCATTCACACTGAAATGCCGTCAAATTGCCGGCAACGTTTGCCTGCCTTTTTCCCGTTGCCCCCTATTCACACTGGTTTTGAATGCCTGAAAATTGCCGGCAAGGACACATTCACACAGAACACAGAGACTGGGAAAGAGCGCTTTGGCCATGAGTTCGAGCCTCTACAGAAGCCCGTGGATCCGGAGAGCAGACCCGGACCGACACTCTGGACATGTTTGTACAAGATCGATCATCTCCTTGTTTACAGATATGACAGAAGCAGTAAAATACTCCGAGATGGATATTTAAGAGACGTCACACTACTGTGTTATTGTATATTTTTATATAGGGAAAACAATCACCATTCGGCAGCGCAACGCTGGTTATAATATTCACAAATATAGTAGCCTATTGTGTTCTGTATAACTGCATACAGTGTGTTTAAATAGACAGTTGGATGCGTCACTATTCAGACTGTTGTCACAGATTGTGAAAATGAATCGCTATGCTGGTCAGATCTGCGCACATCCTGCATAGCATAAACACACTCGTGTATTATTCGCCTGTATCAGAAGTAGACTGTCAAATGTGTTAGACTGCATGTAGTAACTTCATTGCCTGCATTATTATGATGTATTTATTGGCAGACTTACAAATAAGAGCAATACAAAGTGCAAAAATACAGTACAGTTCAAGCATAATGCAATTTACAAATTCCAGTTTACACACGTGTATAGGAAATATACAGTAAACAATACAATGTAGTCATATGTATTTGTTATTGTACACATTATGCTGCCATTTCTTATATGCATTAATCATGTAAAATGTAAATATCCGGTGTTTTATTAATACAAAAGGAACCGAGCTCACTTATTGTAATATGATCCGAGTCCTGAGAAAACACAGAAGTGAATCACGAAATCGAACCTGAGTTAGTTTCCAAACGAGCTAAGCAGATTGTACATAAGACAAGTGTGAACAGCAGCACTGACTGATACATTGTCTCACAGCAATGAGCCGGTTTCGTTTGACACAAACCCAGTGTGAGGGGAAACACATATTCCTGTACAGAGATATTATATTTTTATTGGTTTATAGCATCTGACTTGTGTGACAATAGTTAGCATTACATACGCCAACCTGTTGGTTCACCAGTAACTCAGAATTGCTGTGACTGTATTATTTTCAACCTCCACCATTTCTAACAACCCGGTCCATTTCTCGTTACGGTCACAAGTTCTTGTTCAAAAGTGGCTTAACCTTGTCGTGTTGTCATTGCAAAAATGCGCCCAATTCTGATTGGTACTGCGTCGACACGCAAGGACTTGACACTGAATTTGCCGGCAATCATTTTCCTGCTCCATTCACACAGACACGTTGCTGGCAATAACCCATTCACACAGACCTTGTGAAGATCCCAGCCTGCGATTCTTTCAGCAGCCAATCTAAGGTCAATCCATTGTGAGTTTCCTCAGACATGCCTACACAGCTCAGTTGTTTGTAAAACTATTTCAGGAATGTCTGTCTTGGTCTGTTTTGTGTCAGTTCAGTTTCTCACAGCTGACTCCTGGTGTCCGCAGCCCCTGGAGAGGCGCTTCTCTGACATGTCTACACAAAGCAACAAGTGAAGAAAAAACATCTATCGAATGGACACTCAACCATTCATATCATTGTGTACAGTGAATGTCTATCATTGTTTCATGCAACAGACACTTTGCTCAACTAATCAAACATTTACATTTGAATTTATATTGAAGGATTTATATTTATCTATTCCTCTGAAATACATTAATTTGTTTGACATAATTGCCTGTTCCTTCTGATCGCATAAAGGAGATGCTTTGTGCACTGGAATGAATGAAAGTGTGTGTGTGTGTGTGTGTGTGTAAACTTTAATTTCCTAATTAAGCACAACAGCATTGTCAATCCCAGTGAATGAACGGTAGAAGTTTTAATAATTTACCTCTAAATATGTATTTAATAGATTTGATTTTCAATACCAAGGGATTAAGGCACAAATCTCGGGACGCCAACTGCACAGAATAATCATGTTTTAACACGGTCCATAAACCCATATATAACACACAAACAGCAAGGAGTCTGGGTTAAAATAAATGCAGTTGCCTCCTTCTGAAGTCAAGCAGACAAATGAAAGGCCCACCAGAGGCGACTGACGTGACAGCGAGTTAAAATAAACCTCTGGGATTTAATCATTTAAATGGAGAAACACACATCAGAAGTGAAACGAGCGACACCAGTGAGGCGATAGAGAAATAAAACAGCTGTATCTCTATTCACACTGCGCAGATATAATTTTTATAATAATCATAGTAGTTGTACAACTGTAATCATATTAATATTGTATGCTCTACAATGTGTGATCATGAGGAAATGTGAGGACAAACATTGTGTCCTTTGTTTCTGCTTTCAGTTACTAATAAAACACGCAAGGTTTAAGCACGTTGCTTTCTTAGACAAAGCGGCTCAAGTCAAACGTGTATTTCCAGTGTTTTCCTATCTTTTCAATGCAGATGCTTGTCACCGGGACACTGCTGGCCCTGTTCCTGCAGGAGATCTTTCACAAGGTATTTCTCCATCTTTACTGATCCTATCGGCAAAGTCAACAGGTCTTCTCACTGTGAACGGGTTCAACTGGTCGCCCCACAAGATCAAGGAGAAGATTCCACTTCTGTATGGCACTGCATATACTCTCTCTCAGACGCCTGCTAGAAACCTGGACTTGAAAATGAACTAGAGAAAAACTAGAGTCATGTTTAACAGCTTGGTTAAGTCTAAGAAAACTGAAGTAGATTAACAGCTACTTGAAAAAGTCAAATGTTATGTTTATCTTGGACAACAAATCAGCCCAGATGGAGATATTATGGAAGAAACAGTGAAAAAGTGATGGAATACACTTGGAAAAAACAGTTAGCTGTTTATAGGAAATCTGCACCACTTGCAGAAACAGTATTTGATCAATGCAAACAACCAGAGCTCACTTATGGATGTGAAAGCTGGTCACTAAATGCAAAAATGTGACAGGAATTTGCAGATGAAACAAAGATGTCTGTCTGGAATATCAAGTAGAGATGGATCCGAGAACAAACCAAAATATGTATCAATGAGAGAGTGAAAATGTTCAAATCCTGCAACATAATGAAAGATGCTTAGTGATTCATAATGTTTTCTGTCATACATGCTTAACTGGTCCTTTATTACTGTATGCAGCCTCGTGTTTTAAACGAGCTCCGGAAAGTAATTAGCGCGACATTGTCCAAACGGGTGACCTCTGACCTCTGATGCGTCTCACAAAGCAAAGCCACGTCTGGAAATGTGTTCAGAGGCTGTCGTTGCTCCGCCGAAGAGGAAGGTCACAGGAGGACATGGAACCACATGAACACTTTCATCCCAATTAGCCGGGATTAGACGGAGGGGTTACAATAGCAATCCAAAGGTCTCACATGACTTCTATACATTAGGATTTAAAGATATGTAGAGAAAAGGCGACCCCAGTTTCTTCCCTGAAAAATATAATGATGTAAAAACTATTTCCTCATCCCTGTTAAGATGATCATTTGTAGGTTTTATTGAACACTTTTTGGAGCTTTGCATTTAAAGAAAGCATTTACTGCTACATATCCTGCTCTTACTTAAGCTGCACCTCATTGTACCCCTCATGTTGTGTCACCCTTGTCACGCTGTATACACATGGTACGCTGTGTGTGAGCGAGGGATGAGATCATGGCCGGACAGTGTGTGCTGCCAGGAAATGAGCGGAGCGTCCCGAGACAGGACACACAGGTTTCTGAATAAACTCAGTTCTCAGCCGTCAGGCCCTTTTCTCCACGGAACTTCGAAGGAGCAGCGGAGAGATTTCTGTTCTTCTACGCTTTAGTGTACCGATAGCTTTCCAGTAATTAATACATGTAATCTCATGTATTCATTAACAGCTTAATTGGATCTTGAGTATTACTTTAGCATGTATAAGGCGAAGCACAGAGGAGTGTACTGACGAGGTGTTTGCCGGTCAGTGTCATGTGGAAGCCGGGCTTTCCAAACTGACCATGAATGCACAAGTTGTTCTGTTTCATTAATGGCACGACTGGCCTACACAGCCGGCACGTCTACACGTTACACTCCCTCACGCTGCTCTCTCTGCTCGCTCTTCACTGGAGCACAGCGGCGATGCAGACGGTGATTTCTGCCCCCCCCCGTTTTGTTTTTCCGATCGTTGCATCCCAAGTAGGCGGCTCCATGGCAACCGCTCATTGACCTCCGTTGCCATAGTTACCGTGCCTAGCGAATGCCTCGTTTTTTTTTTGCTTTTCTCCGCAACGCAAACCACAGACCCGTTTGTTCACTTTCTAATGTCCTCATGGATGGGGTATCGCCCCGATCGGCACGCTGTGGATGGAGCCGGTGTCTCCCTGCATTTATCTGCGCTGCTGAGGCCACAGCGGATTTGTCAGCTAGATTTCGCAGGAGACGTCACAACTGCTTTTGTGAAAATACTCACAGATGGCGAATGGAAATGAGCTCAATTAGCAGGCAGCTGGGTGAACAGAGGAGGGAAGTGAGGGCAGAAGACGGGAACAACTTGAAATCAATAGCGGAGGGCAGTGAGAGAGAGATGGAGACACGGATCTGATCCAGTTGACACAGAGAGAGAGAGAGAGAGAGAGAGAGAGAGAGAGAGAGAGAGAGAGAGAGAGAGAGAGAGAGATGCTGGCTGATATGAAGCATCTCTGCTGTTAAATGTCATCTCTCTTCTATGGCAATGGACTGCAGGGGTTTAATGACCTGAGACAAAGCAGCCGCTGAGGACAACCTGTCTCACATCCCCTCATTCTGTCGCCTGTGCTCTTCCTAGCTGGTCGGCACTATTTGGGGAATCTGATTTTACTAGAACATGAAACCGTGGTATGATCTGGTACAGCACTGTTTTCTCTGGGGGAAAACGTATGAACATGACAAGCAAATGTGCATGACATACTATTGATATGACATATAGAGTATTAAACAGCAAAAAAGGAAGAGACCAATCGTGACACAAACTCTAGCAGTCCCTGAGAGAAATACTATTTGAATTATTTGAAAGGATTGTCTAACAGTGATTTTTTGACTTGACATTATTTTATTATTTATTTTCTCCAGAGCGGAAGGGTTGTCCCATTTATAAACCAGAGCAATGTAAACCTAATCTGCATATGTACCTGTTGGTGTGCTTTTAATTGGATTTGACGTTCCCATTATACACGTCCTTTGATTAGTTAAAAGGAACAAATGTTCAAGGTATTCAGTGACTGATTTAGACCCTGCAGGATCCTGCAGGAACAGGGATTGGCCGCCACTGAGTCATACTGTAGGGACAATACGGCATTTGAATAAATAATGAATTTGGTCCTAATCACTTTCCGTGCACCAGGTGCTGACACTCCCTGCATAACAGGAACAATCACAGCTGATCACCTGGGCGTCTGTGTGCGTGGCTGGCTGGCCGTGTCAAGCTGCTCGGCACAGTTTGCCATTTAAATACTTGACTCTGTGCCAGCCTGTGCTTCCTCTGGCATGGCACGCTTTCCTCAGGCCTGACGATGGACGAACCCTGAGCTCCTGAACGCAGCCAGTTCAGGAATAGTGCGGCTCTGCTTGCTGGGTTGATCACACAAGCATCGTTCACACTCCAGCAAAGACAGCAATATTGTTTCTGATGCAGATGAGCTTTTTGAACAGAAGGATCACATAGGAACCTGCACTGCAACCCTGGCTTTAATGGACCCAGAGACGTCCATTATGGGATGTCTTTCTCTTCACAGCGTCATGTGTCAGAATGGCAGTCCAGGACTATGTGCTCAATTGGGAGACTCTCTGACTGGTTAATACATATTACTATTCAGTGTCTCAAAGGTGGCCAATTCATTAATATGAGTTCTGAAAGCCCATGTCATATTGGATAAAGCAACTGCTAAGAGAAATGACTTAACTAGGGCTGCTCCTTTTCATCCTTAACATTAAAGATCACTTGAACAAATCACACTCCTTTAACAGTCAATTGTTCCAGTGAAGCCGAGTCCTACACCTGTTAAATACATAACATACAGGGCCAAAGCTGGCCAGCTAATCTGACAAATTTAGAATAGATTGGATTAAAATATGCGTTTACATTTCAGTGAACTTGGACAGATACTGAGAGGTGACAGCAGTTCTGTTGTTCATCAGTTTCAATAGAAGGGTCTGTAATGTGTGGACCAGTCAGGCGGTTGAATAGTTAACAGGTTTAAATACTGAGGAGAGTCCGATCCATTCAATGGCCGGTGATTCTGCATGAATTCTACACATTAAAAAGAATGAGCGTCTCCCTCCAAGACCAGGTCTGGGGAACCTGAATTAGGGTATCACGCGTGTGAGAGGGGAATCCTCGTGTTGCCCACTGCACTCTCTCCTGTTGACTTCACATTGACCTTTCCAAAGTCAACGCCTTTCAGAAGAAGTCTAAATCTGCCACTCAGGACGCATCTCCCGTAATCCATTTGTCCACATCTGTCGCAGCTGAACTTTTGCCTGTCTGTTTTGCACTTCCTACTCCATCAGCATGTGTCCGTTACTGTGGATTAGACTTGAGTTTATCCAGCTCATGGCATCATTACACCCGAAGCTTTGGGGGCATCTGTCTCAAAGCCTCCAGAAAACAAATCAGCATCCAAGACATTCAACTCAATCCAGTGCCTTTTTGACATGAGTGTAATTCTGGGGTCATGTGACCAGATAATATAGGAAAGGGGAGGGGTTCATCAGCAGAAATGTACAGAAACTACAGCTGGTATTTCCATAGCTCTAACAATCTTACTAATCATTCCACAGCAAGTTTTATGTAGCCAAGATAAAAAAAAAAAAAAAAGACAAATAAAACCTGCCAGCAGAGATGGGTCGGCCTGGAAAACACCAGGAACTCAGAATGCAGTTCACGTCCAGAGAAAGCTGAACCGTTAAATGAGGACTTCCTCTTCCACACAGGCAGGCTGGTCTGTCTAAACCTTCCCTGTGCGGTCTTCGCCGACTGCTTAATATTAAGAACTCGCTCATATCATCACCAGCGAGAGACACGGAGATTATTATTTATTTGTTTCTTTATCGTCCTCTTTCCCATGATGCCTCCCTTTCGGCATCTCTTTGAGCTCCACACGTGCACACGCTGCAAATCCATCCGCGCCACAAAGCCCTTAAAGCCAGGAACGCTGGAATTATCTTCTCACGCCAGACTTTCAGACACTCCAGTGGCAGGGGCTGCAGATCGCACTATCATTAGCGCAGCTGACACGACCCCTCCCTCGGCACGACCCCCCAAAAACACAACGTGATGACAAGTAGAAGAAGTCTTCAAACCTACCTAATAGTCCTTGTTAACATGTTTTTTTTGCCCCTGGATGCTCTTTCAGCATCATTACAGAAGACACTGTTGATAATGTCTGTGAGCATCGCATTCATAATGTGTTAATTCACCCCCACACTCTCAACAAAAGAGAAAAAACATTTAATGAAACAATTCAACTGTCTGGAGACTCGAATGAGCCATCACTCCACGGGCCGAGTGTACGAGAAGTTGAAAAAATATGTGGTTTTCTTCAGAACAGGCCGCGTTTCCACAGGCAGGGACGGTGGGGGTTTTGGACTGTGATGCGGCTCCAGTCATGTGATTGACCGCAGTCCCGGGGTGGAGCTTCGGCCTGAGAGTCACACAACAAGGTGCCGCCCACAGCCAGCGAGCCTCTCCGGTGATTCGAGACATGGTGCAGAGGAGAGGATCGACAGCAACTGCAGTCTGGGCAAATGTTTACATAAACTCCCGGGAAACCTGATCTCTGGGTTGTTGTGGGTGTTTTCTGTTTTGCTTTCTAACGTACAGAAAGTGAACTTCACATCAAAGCTCCCCTGCACTAACCCTTGGCCCCCAGCCAACAACTCTCCCCCGCACTGAAACCCCTCTGCCGCTCTCAGGGTTTTCACAGCGCCACGGCCGCAGCCCGTCACTGGGGCTCTCGCGCGACAGGAATCCCTCCGTCGGCTGCTCCCCAGCTGTTCAACATCTGGACGGAGGATGATCGGCCCAGCGTGGAGAGGGGAAAGGGAAATCTGAAAGGCTTCATTTCCTTTCTGGTTCCCTAATGCAAGAAAATGGTGCAACACAGACTAAAAAATAACAAGATATAAGAAAAAATTGATGGAGGCTTCCAGTTGAGAGCTTCTGTAGAATCAACTGTCTAGCAGTAAGAAACAACATCCGTCTGAATGTTACAGCTACACGATCACATCATCACTAATCCAGTTGTCTGTGAAGGACTCAGAGAGAAGGGATGCAGGTCGATTGAGCAACTCACCTCAAGTCAACCATCTTCACAAGAAATAGAGTCAAAAAGACATAATTACATCCTCACGATTTATAACCTTTACGGGTTCATTAAGATGCCTTCTAAGCAAATTACAGACATTTTCATCAAATATATACAAAAAGATAGCAAGCTTGTATGGAGGGGGAATGTGTTCATACCTCAAACATAGTGATGTTTGAGCTCATAAGTAAAGGAAAGAAAGCTCCCATGGTAAATGCTCATGTGGTCCTTTATTCAAGACCTCTCTGGTTTGGATCTGGGCTTCGTCATAGTTGTCTGGGATTTCACAAAAGACATCACTTCCCTGGCCGACCACAAAGCAGAACTTGGAGAACTACCTTATTTCCTCCTGCACAATTCAACAATTACAATTCCCACTAACCGATTACAAAATATTGCATTTTCAAAATATGAAAGCTTTGTTTACAGAATGGAAGAATGCAAAGGGCCCACACTAAGCACTGCTGGGTTTATCTGTGAACTCGAACTCTTAATGAATTTCCAAAAGCCCATCCACCCAGCATGTGCTTCGGTGTGTTTACTCTGGCTCCTGTTTTACTGAGATCAACCTTGTCAAGGCCAGAAACACAGTCAACATCAGATCAGACTCAGAGTTCATGAAGGCAAGAGCTTTGTCAGCAATGTTTGAAAAGTCTTCCTATAGAGCATTGAGTGAAACATCAAACACACTAATCACTACATGACCAACACCTTTAGATAATTATGAGGAGTCTCGGTCAGCGAAAGGCACAATTAAACTCAGCTGTGATCAACAAACAAGCAGATTGTTTGTATGAAAATTAGATTTTATATTTCAAGAACAAATACAAAATCTGCTCACCAGCTTTTAAACACCCCTTCAGAGATATAAGCCACATGACATTAGTGAACCCATTTCTGTAAACAATGTTTCAGTTAGATCAAAGTAAAAACAATTAATCAAATGTGATTTAAATTTAAAATAAGATTGTATTTTTATGGATAGCTTCATGAGAACTACTTATTCATCGAATTACTTTCAAAAGTGAAAGGAAAAGATAACAGAGGAGTTTCTGCTTGTGGGAAAATCCCCAAATCCCCCACAACGACATTTTAACAGACCCACTAAGAAAGTCAAGAGTCCATGGAAACATTCTAGAGGCCCAGAACAAACGGAGGATGTGTAAAGCCAGTGTTGTTTGTTTTTGTCTTAGTTTTAACTATTGGTCATGATAACACTGTGGTTATTGTAGCGGGGGGGGGGGGGGGGGGGGGGGGGCTGACAGCACTGAATACATTATAACTGGAAACAACATTGAACCAAAATTGTAAAAAAGAGCACAAATCAGTGCTCTCTGTCTAGTATGAGTCAAACCCCCCGAAACAGAACACTTCTGTAAAGTGTTAAACGTTGCTTATATGATAGAACTGAACTGGGAAAACACTAAACACCCAAATTATTAATCGTGAGCAGCACATGAACATGCACAGAACCACAATTTTAGGAACACTAGTTCCTCTTTAGATGATTAAGGGAAACTTCCATTAAGGTATTCTATACTTTTTATATTAACTCATATGGAAAAAAACACATTGAATACTGGTTTTGCTTCAGGGAATTCATTACAATAAAAAGTACACTTGCAGAACTAAAACAGATCAGGGATTGATTTAATATCATCTACAGATATTCTTTAGAAAAGCTTCCACATGCTGAAGGCACCTCAAAGAGAAGAATACCGATAGAGATGCAAATGTTTGGGATCAAATTCTCCTGCAAAGCTTCTGAAAACAACCGAAATACAAAATACACTCAAGACAAAGGCAATTATTTTAAGAAGGTAATGCAATGAAAAATGTATTTTAAATAAATAAATACATCTGTTTCATGGTGCAAAGATCAGATAAACTCCAGTTAACCCTGGCGTGACTCCGCTCGGGGAGATAACCCATGATTGGGAATCAGGTGGCGCAGCATTTCTAAATGAATGAATAACGGGCAGAACAGACCAACACAGTCAATCTTCCTTTCCTTGCCAAATGAATGTGATATTGATATCTCAGCTGAGCGCATCATAGAGACAGTAAAGGACAAGCAAGGTTTTCAAAGCTGGTACCATGTCTTCTCTGTTGACCTTCCCCTAACACATATATGGGAATTTCCCAGAATACACTTAACCAGAAGTTCCCTTCATAGAACATCCTGATTGACAAGAAACAGAACATTTCCCAGATAGATTTGCTGGAAACAAAGTGAGAGCGTGACCGGTCTTATTTTGATTGTGAATGTGGGTGAAAAATGTCAGCCACACTTTTCCATGTAGGCAGAACGGTGCTGTGGCATTGCTCTCCAGCTTTAGAGGATCCTGATTAATGTGTTTTGTTCCACAGAGAGGGTTGATTTTCCTAACAAGAATGAACAGAAGTGTCTCCCATCTCTCCAAGGTCTGAGAACTCTCTAGCTTTGCTGAGTCGGCACCACATCAATAGTACAACTAACACTGTTCGCTCCAGTCCATATGGTTCCACTGAGATTAGTATCAGTCCGGGTGGCAGACACTTGGTATGCGTGAGAATAAATTACAGACTTTTGTTTTCCTGAGGACTGCCAGTACAAGAGAAATATATCATATAATTACATTAACATTCCTCCATTAAAAAACATTAATATAATCATGCAAAAGATTAGACACCATGAGCATTAGGTCTAGTATACTATAGTGTAGTGTAGTATAGTATAGTATAGTATAGTATAGTATCCCACTGTACTGAAAATATTTCAGATTGTCAGCCAGGGATCAGACGTGTCCTTGTGGAGTTATCTGTGAAAATATCTCTAACTACTTTCAGATTTGCTTTTTGGCAGCATCGTTCATTTTAACAATTTATTTGGGACTCGTTTGAAACTAAGATTGGGCAACAACCCACACTGTATGAGGGAGGTTTGTAGTCCTTAAATTCCCTATTTATGGTTAGGTTATAAATCTGGACCATGTTGTCCTTTTTATTTCTCATGCTTTAGCTTTCACACGGGTGTCATTTGCCGTGAGCTTGTGTTACATGAATGCATACAGACTGTGGCACAGCACAGTTTTCATTGTTGGGGGCACAAACATATTGCCTACATAGTTGCATAAAATATAAGTATTGTTAACAATACGTAAAAGCTTACCCTTACGCAAGTTTATCCTGGTAAATGTAGCTTAAGATCATTGCTTGTTTTGTTGGTTTTACCACAGATTTACCGTGCTTTCCTATGGGTTCAACATGCCTTTACTGTGCTTGGCTGCACTGGACCTTGATACACCATCCAGCCATCATCAATAACTTGATCCAGTACTGGGTCACGGTGAGCCCGAGCCCAACCCGGCAGACACACGGGCCAGGAAGCGCCTCGGACAGGACGCGTCAGACTGTCGCAGGGCAGCGTAGCATCCCAGGATACAGATTTCTTGGGCAGCTTTATGGTTGGGCCATCGTGTTTTATTCATGCTAGCGTGTAGTAAAGCACAGAGAAGGCATGTCAAACCCAGACGACACCACCGAATCGATGGTGTAACGATTGTAAAAATGTAAAAATCAATATCATATCAGAGGAACTTCGACAGTGTAGGAAAACACGCGAAACAGTTGCTTTCGGAGGTTGTGTCTGTAACAACGAGCCTGACAAAAAAGTAAATCAATGCCCCTTTGTGTGTGAGAGGAAAAGCCCGTCGCAGGAGCGCTGTGAATGCCTCCACGTGGCTGTTTGTATAACCTGGGAGCTGGGTATTCTTTCGCCAATAGTCTGGGGATTTCATTGTTAACTCTGCCTAATTTGATCTGCTAAAGCGCCGGGGAGGGAAGCGGCAGGGTCGGGCTCCGGGCTGCATCGCCGACCTCAGGGGGGCTGCCAGCGACTGGAAGGGATCTGAGTTGACGTCCTTCCACAAGCTTATTACAGATTGCGAAAACAAACAGTCCAGGCGACGCGCCGCTTGGGGCTCCAGCGCCATTTGTTTTCTTGCCTCTCCCGGCCAGGCGCGGTCTGTCAGGCCTGTGCTCTGACATGAGGGCCGCCATGTTTTCTTAAGAGCGGCCAGCAGTGAGGAGTCACTCTTGATTTATGGCTCAGCCGGGTGTGTTCAGGACAAAACGCTTCACCGCGGTGGTCCAGGGATGCGTTCTGTGAGTCCCCGCTCTTTCAGGCACTGTTAACACGTTCAGCTGCCCTTGACAATGAGGACTTTTTAATTTGTGTGTATGTTATCTTTTTATTTGTTTCCACTCCTGAGCTGCCTGTACTAGTTTCATTAAAGAAACAAAAATAATACAACTGAGGAAACACTGAAAATACCAAGATTGTAGTTGTTCCATTAACTCAAATAATACGTTTCCTGAAACACCCAACTGGTTCTTTTCACAGCCAGAACAAATCGATTAGTCTCATCTCACACTAAACAGTTTCTCATCCTCTTGTCTGAAGCTACGGACGTTAGGCATTGTATCATAACTTTACTAAATAAAAAAAATACCTAAATACACGGCTAAATTCAATCCAATCTATATTTGGTGCAAGAAAGAAAAATAAGTGAGTACAATAATAATGGAATAAATATGAAAATATATGTTTTTCACAAGAAACGGAGAAATAGCCAAAAATAGACATGATACTGTCTGTCAATCATTCCTATTGTAGCATCCAGCTACTCTGAGATTCAAGTCAGTCTCATGGCTGCTACCACAGCAGCAGCTCCGTCAGTGCGAAACACACCGATCTGCAATTTGCTGGGTCGCGCACGAGAGGCAGAAATCACAGCAACACTTGGTTCCTGGTCACTGGGCGGCCCATTGTGCTGGCATAGCCATCGCATGGCGGCCCTCCTTCAGGCGGACTGGAACGTCACCAGATGGACAGACTTGGCCTCTCTCCCAAGAAACTTAAATAGTTCAGTTAAAGTCTGGCCGGGGTCTTCCTTAACACGGGAGATCTGCCACGGAGTCGGTGGCTGCTCGGGGTCCGGGGGTGGGCTGGTGTGAAGGGATGGTTCAGGGTCTGCCAGCACTCCCAATTACCACCTGTGCCTCAGGGGTCCACACGAACCAGCTGAACGCATTTCAGCTCTCCCCAGCTGACCAGCTGTCCGGCCCCCATGTCCAAAATGCTCCTCTTAGAGCCAAGAATCAGGAGAGGAACTGACGAGCACAAATGCGATAATTACTCCCAGCAGGCACTGCAGGATGTAAACGAAGCCATCGCTGGTTAGTAACAGGTACCTTGTTTGCAGCTTCTCTCTCACCTCGCACATGTCTCCAGAATATTAAAAATATATATTTGCATGGGATGGCTCTTAGGAAATGATGTGGGGTGGATGAAGGGTTCCTGAAGGCACTTAGGCCAAATCAATACTTACACCCCCCTCACTGAGTGCCGAATAAAAAGCATAGCAGTCTAAGTTTGCATTCGGTAAAAAGATTAATCCTCCATCAAACAAAGAACTGCCAAGAACTACTGGAATTGAAAATCCAAACAGAGGCTGCAGGGTCACAGTATTGATCTTGTCTGGGACGAGTGAATTGTGAAATCCCTCATCCGTTACAGGCCAGTTCCTTATTATGTCACTCGTTCCCCCCTTTCTTTCCTGTGCATTAAACAAAACTAAAAGCCTCTCAGTCCCTGTGAGCGATGATCGCCTGACACAGACCGATATCGAACCGCTGCTCGGCGGCTCGCCTGCAGACCTGAGCATATGGAGAAGAACAATGACTTTGTCTTTGTTTTCCTTGGCAGCATTTGTTTTTCTTTTTGGAAAGGATAAGCCAGGCATGTTCCTCCCAAAATTAAAGGGAACGGGGCCAGGCTGCAGCTTTTATTACTGGCCTTTGTTGTTGATATTAATCTACAGGATCTCAGCAGGGGATTGTAGACTTAAACTGGCCGCCACACGCTGGCAGACTTTCACACACAGGTGATTTGAATTAAAAACTCTTCATGTCAACAACATAGACCCATGCCTGTTCTGTTTTGTTCCGTTCCTTTTTTGGAAAGGGAAATGTTTCCTAGACTAGCCCATTCGTCATCATTATTGTTGTTGTTGTTTCACTTTAACACATCACAGATCTGTGCATTTTAAGCTGTTGCCAAAAGCATGCTTATCCAGCATTATAGATAGAAATGTTTAGATATGCTCCTCAACAATTCACAGAAGCAATTATAATATTCGGGCTAACACTGACCACCTGGAAGTTTTCATTTCGGGCTACCAAGCCAGTTTTTATTGATCTATTTCATTAGTGAATAAAAGTTCTAGTTTGATTTTCCAGAGAGTCTGTCTCATTATATAATAATCATCATCATTACACTTTGATAGCGGTTTTTCATTGCAATGCTGATGGAGCATGAAACGTCCACGAAACTACAGACACAGACCTTCTAGACAACAGGAGCAGAGTCCAGGTAAATCAGCTTATCAGGACATGATCAAACGCATGCAGAGCAGAATTCGGGGAATGCTGTATATCTAACAGGATTAATACAGATCAGTCGTGGCAGATCACCAGACAGATACCGGCCTCAACATGTCCTCACACACTGAAGACAACGCCAGCGCTGGACACCACTGCACTGTGAGGAGGATAAACTACAGCGATGGATCGTCAGGAAGAGAAACTGACAGAACCAAGAAAGAACAAATCTGCTCCCCTCTCAGCTGATGTCCCTCTGATTGCTCAGACAGATGCCCCATTAGCATTTAACAATCGCCTCATTAGCCTGGCTAGTTCCACTGAATATTTGCTTGATTATGGATATGAACGCTGTCTGGGAACAGATCAGCGTAAACACAGCAGATGTCAGTGTTGGAATTATTTAATATATTTATTTTGTCATAAAAGGAGCAACACCTTCGACCGTCGAGTGGAAAGGGAGACATATTTGAGACACGAGAGACGCCGACACCTTCATCTCTTAAACGATAAAATGTAATTGTACACATAAACGCCTGACACAAACAATGTAACATCTGTGACTCTGTTAGGTATCAAATATAAACACCACTCGATAAAGAGTTATGAGGGATCAATATATGTATGTAATGTCTCATAATGACTGAAATCATACACAGATTCATATATGGATAAACAGATAGAAATGCATGGATGGGGGGGAATTATGAAACCTCTTTTTTGTCTGGTTGTGCTGCACTTATCAGCAGTTTCAGGAAGCTTTTACTATGGGTTATGTAGTCAGGAACCCAGGAATAAGAATTATTAATTGACTTGTACAAGAATTTGGAGATGTTTCCATTAACCAGCGTCATGGAGGTAGAAATGTGCGTGGAAACTTCCCCCGACTGGACCTGACTGAGCAGAACAAACACCATTTGTCCATCCACTTCAGACGAAGGAAAGCAGTTCATCGGGAGGATGTGAAGTGTCTGGGCTGCTGCTGCTGGTTTATATTACTACAGGGTGGTCTTACATGACGAAAATGTGCAAAAATTTAGAGTAAGAAGTAAGGGGGGGAGGAGAAAAAAGGAGGAATAAACCCACAAAGCTGACCTGAAAACCACAGAGAAGAAATGAGAGAATGTATCAGCTGTGAGGCTCTGGGGACACAATGTTGCATTGTTGTGTGACAGACTCTGCAGCGCAGTGCCCAGACAATGTGACCTGGATCCAGACCTCTCGACATGCCAATGCATTTCCTCCGGAGTCCAAGCGGAGAGACGGGCGCAGACAACGACACTTGTGAGGGGGCGGTGTACCTTAAATCTTGCATTTCTATAGCAGTCCACTGTTCACAGTCACCACACTAATATGAATGACAAAGCACACTGTCTGGTCTGAACCACTTCTGTCCTGTGTGCTCCAACACACGTGATCCGCCGGCAGGAGTTTCTGACTGTATGATCTCGTTTTCACTACAGCAGCAACAGACACACAAACATCCTCGGTGCCTAAAATCTACTCCTAAATGTTTTACAGTTCATTTTCGCTCGTCTTTTAGATTTAATCTGACTACTGTATGCTTTTTTTCTGCCAGTTTAACCTTGTATTTGGAATGAATGAGGAAAGCAGGGAAGCAGAAACTGCATTGAATTCCCACAGGAACACACAAATATTATGTAATAAATTACAATCTCACTATACTGTCTAAACCCACTTTACAAGTCTGAGTGTTTTTCTTAGACCACTGAGATCACAGTAAACGGCAACTGTGGGATGTGTTGTGCACTAGCTCTGCTCACAACCTATAAAACATATACATTAGGGGATTTAATCAATAAAGATTGATTGATTTATTAATTATGCCTGCAGGCTATATTGGTTAAATAAAGGTTAACTGTAACTTGAAGACTGTAAATACATATCTGACTCTTAGTGAATCTGAATAGCTGGAAACACGAAGCACAATGGGGATTATCTGTACAGCCTGTATTTGAACGTCAGTGATAATGAATAGACAATGAATAAGCTGAACATCTTGACAAATAAAAACACAAAGACGGCCGCAACACCCACGGACGTCACAGAAGAGGCTCAGAGGAAGAGGTCACAGCCAGGGTACACATTTTCACATTCGTACCAGGTGTTTCCTTGACCTGTAACACAGTGCTGCAGCGCTTGTTTTTGTTTGGTGACATCATGCGGCCTGTGAACTTCCATGGCTTTCTTTATTGGCCGAGGCCGCCGGGATATGATAGCAAAATGCCTGTCCCCCCTGAGAAATCCTCTCCTGCAAACTCGAGTGAGCACAAAGTGTGGAGCTGCTTTGTGCATATGGAAATGAATCGAGCTGCTCAATGGGGAAGACCAAACACAAAGCCCTGCGAAGTACAAAACCCAGACCAGCATGAACACAGAATAGATACCAACGAGGGTAAAAGACAGAAGGAGTAGGCATGAAATCATCCCATCCTTACAAATAAAAGGCAGGAAATCCTAAACAACTAGGCATCCAATTGTTCAATCTTTTCATTCTCCTGGCTAAATGTTTTTAAACGTTTTTTGCACTAAAATAGTTTTGATGTAGCCAAGAATTATTGAAGTTTACTACAGCGAAGGCAGGCAAAAGTTCCTGAGACACAAAGTACAGCGTTGTGTAGCAAAACCAGCGCCGCATGAGAACAGAAGGGTCTGGTCGTCTCGCAGATCTTTTTCCCGGGCCCAACGCTAATGAGGAATTCTAGTCTGCATTCCAGCGAATCCCGAAGGAAGCGGGAAAATGAATCGAGTACCAGAATACTGGGAGGACTTGGAAAGAAAACAAACAAACAAACACTTAAATCACAAACACGCTTCATTCGGCCCCAGAGAAGCATGAAGAGTTTAATCAAAAACAATAATAACAAAACAGCGAGACGGGTCAATTATGTGTGCGTGAGTTTCTATCTGTGAGACACAGTTGTGCAGGAAAGCAGATGACAGCGCTGCGGATATTATCCTCAGTCTGATTCTGCTGCCATTTCCTCACAGAGACACAGAGACATTCACCAGGACTTTGCGGATGTGTATACATGTTTATACATGTATAACCATGTATTTAACATGTATAATTGTAGACACGTGCCTATATTTATGCCATTTAAACTGAACTACAGTACCTTTAGTGTGGATTGTACAGTACTATGCTTCAGTTGCTTTAACCAGCACAGTGCTACAAAAAACAGAAGTACACAACTCGATGTGTGTGTGACCAGTAGAAAGTACACTGCATATAAAGCAATGACACTGCCTGGTTTAGTTTGTGTTAAGACTTGACAAGGGCATTTAAGGCACATGGTTATTCATAGTTCATATCTCAATAATCAACAACAACGTATTAGTCAGACAAGAGATTTAGGAAACAACCGTCTGGTGCAAAGTCATTTTAAAATGAGGAAACTAATACATGAAGATCTGGGACGTTTAAGAGGTTTGTGTGCCTTTAAATCCACTTCTGTATCCCATACAGTTTTATCAGTTCCATAAATAGTGCAGTCCAGTGCAGCGTAGACACACACTTCGATTGAATCCAGACCCTCTTCAGCAGCAGCCCCGAGGAGTGTGTATGTGGCTGTCATCTCATCGCTGCATGAAGGAGGAGCAGATGACACCGTCCGGAGATCCAAAAGGTTACGCTGTGAACAATTATTAATATTTCAGAGGCATGACGCATTTCCTGCCCTGTCTGTTAGCCGAACATGAACATGACTCTCAGATGACTGCCTGGCGCGCAGGAAGGTGGGAGAAAAGCGAAAAGATGTTCCAAATTTAATCCAGATGCTCGACTGGGCGGCAGATGTGGGGGAAAAAAAAGGAAAAAGTCCACATTCTCTGAAACACTGGCGGACACAGAGACGCTGAGACGCATGCTGTGAGGGGCGCGAAGAGAGGCAGCAAACTAGTGGGAAAACAAACCATTCGAACGCTTTGGCTGGTGTCTGTTTAACGGTGTAACAAAGAGATTATGTTACAGAGAGGGACACAAACTGCAGCACTGTGCATGATCATTCACTGTGTGGGAAGAATTGCATCCACAGAAAGGGTGGAGGAACTGAACCTTCAGTCTTCAACAGATGCAATTGGATTTGAGTATTTAAAATCTAAAAACATACCGGCAAAGTCAACAGAAAAAACTGCTTTGAAGCTTAACAACGAAACAGGGACTCAAGGACATAACTGGACACATTTTAACTTGACTGTTAGACTTAGTAAACACTGAAACAAGTTGCAGTTGCAGCAAACCAACAGATAAACAGTGATGAGCGTCTGGAACAAACGAGCCAATCGTGCTGCTCCAGCTGTACAGATATTCGACAAGACGTGAAGAGAAAACCTGACAGACGTAGCAGAGCTAAAGCAGAAACCAAACAGCAAGAGAGCTGATGTGAGTCACGGCCAAGCAATCGGAAACTCCATATCTGGCTTCGAGCCCTGCTGCTATCAAAGCCCCCCCTGACTCAATGATTTCCGGGTCCTGGAAATCTGTGGCAATATATTCACAAGAATGAGAGGACCTGTAGGTGCTTGTTGACTGTAGACTGTATTTATATCTCTTACATGCCTGAGAGGAAGCAGTATCGATTTGCCGTGGGTCAGGAACTCCTGTGATGAGGTCACACTGGGGAACTGGGAGAGCTCGTGTTGGCCACCATAAGCGGTCAACTGAAGTCACTGGGATTCAAATTCCGCATTGATTAAGGGATGACAAAATGGTCTCGATTGTAATTCCCATACATGACACTACTCAGTAATTTTCCATCCATTTAAGGGTGTCAGTTATGACTAAACTGTATTCACAACCCTGGCAGATATCCGAGCTCTGCTACATATAACGTTCCTCGTTTTTTTTTAGGCTTGGAAAAGAGGATCACAAAGCCTACATTCCCAGGGGACTCACTGTCTTTCAAAGCACTTTGTTTCCAATTCCTCAGAATCTGAAGTCCTGAAATTTCTTCTCCAAAGGGCACTGGTGCAAATCTCCAGAAACAGCACACACCTGGGTGCATTTCATGGCACTTGGTTTATTCCTAGAAAACAATTTAGAGAATAAACGTCCTGCTTCAAACCCAGATCCCTGCAGACTGTGCTGGCTTGCTGGCACATATGATGGTGTCTAATGGACAGGGGACAGGGGACGGGTGACGGGTGTGGGGGGGGGCACTTATCTGCGCTTGGTAGCCGTCCCAGCTGAGGCCCATTGGAAGTGATGGCTGCTCTGGAACTAAAGGGAGGCCTAGTGATAGTGTTTCAATTTATAATGGTCACAGAGCAGCCTCTCCTTTCTTGGTGTTCTTTATAGAAGAGGGATGAGATTAAATCATTTTGGCTTTTTGTGGAAGAAACAGCCAATCTGTACTTATTATTTGTACCAACTTTGTTTTTAGATCATCAATAAACCCATTAGCTTGTCAGATGAGATCCATTATTTTCACTTATTGATTTGAAAGAGCTTTCATTGTGTCTCACATTGAATACGGTACAGACAGGGCTCTGTGTGCCTCGCTGCATTACAAACATTGCCCTTTCACGCGGTTCCTGAAAGGACTTTGTTCGCAATAAGCGGACATCCTCTGAACACGGAGAACAAAGTCAAGACCGGTCCTGTTAGAGGGGTGTTTGCTTGATAGTCATTGTTAATGTAACTTTATGAAATATTTAAGCAATATAAATCATATACCAAGGTAAAATCACAGTAAAGTGTAGGAAAGAAAAGTGAAATTATAGTAAAGCATGAAATAATGGGTTTGTTCCAGTGATGTGTCAAGTGCATCTTTACCAACATGGTCCTTTGTGTGTATTGTTTATTGAAGAGGAGGTGATGGCATACGGCATTGACGCATCAGGTGCAAAAGAAACAGGAACAAAGAAACATTTTCCGGAGGTGAGGTCAGATATGTACGAGGAAACCAAAAGATTCCTGTGTTCTGAGTAGGAGTCCCTCGTCTGTCCTGAAAACCTTGGATATTGTAAATAATTTAGTTCTGTGCTTTATCCTCCCATTGCATTAGTCAGACTATTTATACGAACGCAGGAGAGTATTAGTGCCGATTTTCTAAAGCAAGCCCAGATGTATAAACTCTCCACACTTCCAGGGAGTCACATTGCGCTGATCTCTTAATTCCTTCCTCGGAAGTCAGACATTTACTGAAGATGACAGCATGGATAATGACAATCCCGAGCAGACCTGGAAAACACCGTATTTGTTTGTGAGCTACTTTTCAGCAAGATATTCATTAGTTTGTTTGTTTGAAGATTGGTAATTGTAGACAAGGCACCATGGGGAAAAAAACAACAAGAATTCCTTACATTGCAATGAAAACACCTGGCTTGAAAACGTAGCCCACATAGCGAGAGACTGTCACAACTTCACTACAAGGATCAAAACATAAAATGAAGGAGCCACTCAGTACAATGCATTCGACAGAGCACTCTGTGTAAAATGCCACCAGCGTTCAATCTGAGCCCAAATGTCAACACACTGTCTCAGACATTGTTCAGCTTTAGTAACCCCAGAGTCCTGCTTCAGCTGTAATGTATGTATGTGTGAGTCTAATAGTTTTGTTTTCTTTTGTTTCCAAATATTGCATTTCCTGTTTGAGATGCCAGAGTATCATGTTAATGGTACCCTAAGCCTTTAAGATCGATTGCTTGGCCTATTGTCTTCTACAGTGAGGAAAGAGGTGGGAATCTTGGCTTCGCTTTAGCCCAGCACAGTCTCCAGGGTTGCCCCGTACAGGCCAAGTGTGTCAGTTCAGTGCCCTGGCAGCTGAGCACTGCTTCAGTCTGTCAAAGCCATCGGCCCCCACCGTCCCGTCATCAACGTGAAGGTCACATCTGTGTGCCGTGTATGTGATGTCACCCTGGCCACCGCAGACACGTAGAAAACACGCTCCCTCTCTGCGCAGCCTGCGAACCGTGCCTCCACATATTGAAACTGTTTACTTAAGGAGCCGAAGCAGAGCTCACACAAGCTTTCACACAACACTGCGCTCCAGTGGCTTCCTCCGAGGGTTGGGTCGGGATTGAGAGCGCTCTGGAGAACCAGGGCTCGAACGGCACGCCAACTTCACAATGAAGCCAAACTGTTTCCAACCGGGTCCAATTCCCACCCCACACCCTTTCAGTCTTCCAGATTTCAATACACATCTGTTAGAACAGGAGAAACGTGTGCGATATGTTGATATATGTAATGTCCAGCGAGGAAAGCAACTTTCCTGCACAGGATGCCGCTGAGCACACGGACACAAATAGTGTTAATGGCAGTCAATTATGTTGCCTATTTCCCCTATTTGTACTGAACGCCTCTGTCTCTTTCCTGTCAGGACCCTGTACCGGTCCATCCCAGCTTACTCTCACCTCTGGCTACATCACTATGTGATCTGGTTTAGTCAACAGTTTGAAATGTCTAAAAGACAAAATAAACACAAATTCTTAAACACCAACTAAGTATATCCGAGGCCTTTGAGATTCCTTATAGTACAGTCTGGTGTGATAAATATAGACTCTGTGGCTATAGCTGGGTGTTATATTAATTCGGTGTCATGATCCAAACTAGGATTTGAGTCCACTCTCTCCGATAACAGTCCCAAAGAAATCCCCCGAGGTCCTGGTTGTTTAGCAAGTTCAAGGAAGCCTGACCAAGTTCGAGCCCAGAGAATAACACAGAGTAGCAAGCACTACAGTGGGGCTTATGACACAGTAAGGACACTTATGGACTAAATGAACTGAACACCATCATCACAACATAATCAAAATTACCATAATTTACCATGTTATTGGAGTTAATTGACATATTCTTGACCCATATAGATGTCATTTTAAACAAACCACACTTACAAAATGTATATCACAATTATGAGATGATTATTTCAACAAAACGAGAAAGACACTGTAATAAAGTTGACATGCTGCATTCACGTTATGAGTATGTTTTACTGTATCCTCTACAACAGCCAAGGTGTCCAGTCATGGGACAGATATAAACAGATTCCTGCGTCTGTCAGAGTTATAACCCTGCTCTGTACGCAACTCTTGTCACAGTAGAACATAAGACAGTGTCCAATCGAGAGGAGGCCATTCGCCCCATCGTGCTTGTTTGGTGTCCATTAATAACTAAGTGATCCAAGGATCCTATCCAGTCTGTTTGTGAATGTTCCCAAATTGTCGCTTCTACCACAATGGGTACCGCTCTACCGCTGGGGAGTTTGTTCAGATTGTGACGCCTCTCTGTGTGAAGAAGTGTCTCCTGTCTTGAATGCCTCGAAGCCCAATTTTCATTTGTGTCCCTCGGGTGCGTGTGTCCCTGCTGATCTGGAAAAGCTCCTCTGGTTCGATGTGGTCAAAGCAGATTCAAAAGTAAATTCGACAAAGAAGCTCAGTTTTCCTCTTTCTGTTTTTATGCTCTTAGAGAAAATCTCGGCTACAGCTCTTCCCACAAATGATATCAAACGCAGCCTAAAACTCGGCCAGCCCAAAGAAGAGAGCGATTTTAAGCAGCAGAAAAGCTACTGGAGGAGAAATTCCAACCAGATTAGATCATTGCTGAGGCTGCGTACCAGACCTCTCCCTAACCTTCTCTCACTGACCCTTCAACCAGCACAGATGGGCTTCCTCGGTTGCTGGAGCCGGATGATTTAGCAGCAATGGAGGCATTAAGTGAACATTTTGATAACAAACACAGAGCTTCCTTAATCCTCACTTAATTTTATTTATATCTGGCACTGATAGGGACAGATCTGTACTCCACATCCACAAATATCCCCTCACTGCTTGCCTCCCTGATGCTCTTACAGTTGCCTGGTTGTGTCACAGGGTTCATTGTACATGATGAACCTGTTACAGTGATGTCGCTCATGTCTGTGAGGTTGCCCCTCCTACAGTTGGCACAGATGGTGAATTATATATCATATATTCCCCCTTTGGGTGGCATTCTCAACTTGAAAGACAACAAAAGCTAAACGGTATAAAATATGCTAACGATGAGGTTTAGGAGAGTGACGACACTTGCCACACTACGACAACAGAGACCAACTATCTCCCACTGCGTTACATTCGTGTTAGTGGTGCAGCCTGTTAGTTATGTTTATTGAATTTTATTCAGTGCTTTACTTTACGTCACGCCATATTTCAATGCTGATGCTGATGAAGTGCATATTTTTAAATTAAATTTACGAAAAAAGTCAAAATAATTAAACTATTACCTAAAGAAATACACGTGCATACTTCAGTCATTATATTACAAATGCAATTAAAGTAGAAGGTGACTATTGTGTTGCTTTGCTGCAAAAATGGCAATGAATGGATTTCGCTTTGTAAGGCACAGCACGTATTCACATTATAACCAATATCTTTAATATGAAAGGGTTTAAAAAGTGAATGCACCCAGGAGTCAAAGTCCTAATGTAGGTATTCCTAGCAGTGATCTTACAAATACTGATGCAAGGTCTCGATGGCATCATATCCTCCTCGATGTTCCTAAGATCATCCTATGAGTCACAGTTCTTGAGTAACTTGCTTTCCGGCACACATTTCAGTGAAAGTGTCAACAGCAGTGAAGGGTCTGCCATGTGCTGGTCGATACGATTTCAGGGACATACTAGATGTGTGCGTGTGAACATATTCGCATGCTTGGTTATCAAGGCCCTCACGACAGGATCCGCACACAGGCTGAGCAGAGCACAGAACAGCCTCTGTGTCTGGAGATGCGCATGTGATGTTCACGAGCTGCTCATCATCAGATCCGTTCCCTGTTTGTCATGGAGGCCGGGCTGTGTGTTGTGGATCTTAGTGGGAAACTGTAGTTTGAGAATGAAGACTGGATGCACTGGAAGCTTAAAACTTTCCATTTCAGACGGAGTTTAAACGTGTTCTGGTATGACTGCGGTACGTGTGCTGTGTGTTGTGTTGAGGTCATGCTCTAGGAATGAGAAGTGAAAGGTTTGCAAGGCAGCTACTAATTGCTAAATCCCAAAGTACATCCACACCACCTCACATAAATCCACTGATTCCTAAGAGTAAAGGTTAGGACAGAGTTCAAGCTTTACAACGACACAGTATAAGACCACTTGGCAATCAGATTTACCCACATTTAATAAAGGCTTCCCACAATCCAACAGGGCCTCGAGGCAAGCATGCCATTTCATATTTATGCTGGCACTGAGCCCGGTTCTCTTTTATAATGTTTCACTTTGTCCTATAGAGCTATATTACCACATTGCAAGACTAAGTGCATTACTGCAGAAGCCTGCAATGAGACCTTTGTGTAAAAACATGCAAAATGTAAACATCACAGTAACAGGTAGACTACAGAACAATGAAGCTCCCCACCCTGCCTCCCAAGTATCACACAAGATTTCAGTGTCTGGACCATCATAGTGAATTATTCGGGCCATAATGGAATGGCCTATGGCCTATACATCAATGTTCTTCAAATCAATTCAGTTTACTACGTCTCTTTAATTCATCACCTGCAACATATCTAGTAAAGAGGTTAAATTAGTTCAATTCTCGTTGGAATGAAAACAAGAATTGCCCCATTGCTAAAAGTGATCAAAAAAGCAGATCCTGCATATTAAAATACACAGACTGTCCAACTCAGATGTATTTGTTTTTGTTTTGCATGTTTTTGTTGGTTTGTTTTAGAAAAGCATTTGAAGGTGCACAACATCAACATCATCATCCACTTCGAAGTTGGCTGATACAAGACATGGAAAGTCAGGAAAGGCTATGTCCATCATAGCAGATATCTCACGGGCCTCCGAGTGCTGAGCCAGCAGAAAGAGAATTAGGACTGAACATGCTAATCCAGCCATTTCTATTACAGTTTCCTTTAGGGGAATCTGAGGACTAACTTTCAGCTGCTTAATCGTGCTACCAGATGGATAACTCGAACATGGAGATTCAGGAATTAAACTCCTGATCGGGGGTGAAAAAACAGCCGTAGAATTGCATTTTTTTCAATCAGATTCTTGGCGCGTATGCAGTGGATCTGGTTACATAGCTGGCCGTGTAATTGAATTCACAGTCCCGCGCCACTGCAGCGCAGGCAGAAGAAAGTGCTTATGCACAATGGAACATATTTACACATTCTTGCGGTTTCCTTTTGATGCGGACGCTTCTCGGGGTCTAATTAGGGAAGTCGGAAAACGGTAGAAAACCCCCGAAGAAGCATATGTGGACCCTGTGAGAACGAGAGGACCGCAAGACTCTCGCATTCCTGTCTGTCTGCCATGAACTGCTACTTCTCTGCTGGCGATGTTGGAATCGCACCCTGTTGGACTTGCATGATGACCGGCGGCCTTGGACTCGAACACGACCGGGAGGGAAGACGCTTGGAAGGGCTACGAGTGGAACAGACCGCACAGCTCCAAACACAGAGACGGAAAGAATGTGTTTTAAGATGCACTGAAATCCCAAAGCACTTAAAAAAAAGCAACATACAATATCATTAAATGCTAACCGTGTTCCCAGAATAGGGTATTATTTACTATAATTTAGGCTGATGCAACTCAGACTTATATGACAAAGTAATATCTAGTTTTGCACTGGGCAGAGAAGAGCACATTTTCTGCGATTTCTTGTCCCTTGATTGCATTCAGTTATTAAACCGTTTGATGTAGTTAGAAATTTCAGAACTCCTCTCATTATAAAACAGCTTCAGTAACGGGCCCAAGCAACAGTGACGATGTTTAAAATGAGAGTTTACGTCCCACCTGTAATACATTGAAGAAGACCGTTTCTGAAACCAAGGCTTTACTGAATCAAACGGATTGAAGAAGAACAGGTGACAGAAGCAGTTTGAGTAAAGGGTCAATAAGTAATGGAGTTAAGCAGTATTACAGAACCAAGGTTCACATGTCCTAATAAAGGAGTGTAGCTGTATTCCCTAATGTTGCTTTCTGCCATGATTCAGTTCATCCTATAAACATATTTAATTAAGGACCAGGCTGAGCTATTAAGGTGCTATTGAGAAGAGGGAGTAAAATGACCAGAAAACAACACCCGGCATTTCCTCTCCTCCCAAAGCGTGCATGAGAGATTTCATGAGGATCTAGAGTGTGTCTAACCTCAGCCCACTCTGTTGGACATCGCTGACTCGGACTGGGTTTAGATTTAGGTTGAGAAGATCCCTTCATACATCACACTGAAGCAGCGTGTTTATATGGGAGGTTCTGAGCTCAACGGGACGTCTTGCGTCACTATCTTGAAGTTCAAAAATCAAAGAGCCTGTAAAAGATCGGGTCTGCATTTTCGATTCCAGGGGCCAGGGACTTTCACCAAGGGGTGTGTGTGTGTGTGTGTAAAGTCTTTGAACTTTAAGTATATGAGAGTAGTGTTTTTAAAGGGTCTCCGAGGGAAGGTATTAAATATCCGTGCCCATCCCTGCTTCAGTTCCTGTTAGAATGCTCAATCACAAGATGACTTTAATTATTTCTGAAGTGCTGGCCTTTTGTGGGAGCTCGACTCTCTGTCAGTATCAACATTGTTGCAGAGCGTGTTTTACCATTTGTACAATGACTGCTGGAAAAGTACATTATACCACAAGAGTCTACTTTTCATACTTAATACAGTCAGCTACTGTTCAACGAGCTGCATGACGTATTTTTTATTTCCTTGGCGGAACCCAAGATATCCTATGATAACATCTCGATACGGGGAACTTTCGAAAATGTAATCTAATCCGATAATGTGTATTTTATTGACTCAGAACTTTGCTACCTGGCTTGAAGACATTTTTAGAATTGTGTCCACAGCACATTGTCACATGATCGCTCATTTCCAGTGAACACCTGACACATCCCTGCTGTACAGCGGCTGGGAAGCTCCTGTACACACAACCCAAATGGACCAATTTCACAATCACACCACATTAGGCAGTTAGACAAGATCATTATTCCCTGTGATGTTTGCATTGAGTAATTTGCAGTTCTACTGGCCTGCAAGATGAAAATATACAGAAACCGATAGTGTTTGTTACATATAAAGGAAATGTTTAAAATCGCAGCTTCAGAAGTTTCTCCTGAATGCAACTCCAAAGCATGTAGACACACACACAGTTTCCCTGCGGTGGATGTTGTACACAAATCCTGTGAATCCCTTGTTCCTTCTCGGTTTATTGTGTGTTCTCATGCAACACGCATAAGAGAACAGGTCCATAAACAGGTCGCATAGCTAACAACTATTTGGACAACAAACTAAATCAAAATCACTACTTTCTAACATACAGAGAATGCAGTTTAAGCTGCTCTGGGGGCACAAACCTCTAGGAATTGCCAACAGATTGCTCCTGTCAACTTTAATTCAGCGTAGTATACACTTAATAAAAGCTGTGCAAATACTTTTCTTACAAATGTTTATTATTTCTCTTATGATTGCAATGCGTTAACTTAAAGCCTAACAAAACCATGAGACGACATTGCTAAAGCAGGGGAAAACCATGGACAACATGCCAAAGGAATTCCAAAACAGGAAGAGAAAATGACATATCTTATAACTTTTTATTTTCCTGAGCACAACTTGCCTTTCACTTGTCATTAAGATGCATCTGTCTCCTAATTACAATACAGCTGTTTAATTTTGAGGAGAACAACAAAACAAAACAAAATGCCAGTGCATACCGGATCAGGTGTGATTGATTAATGACAGTAAAACAGAATCAGAAACAGCAACCTTGTTTGGTCAATAAAAGATAATTTAAGAATGCAAATCAACTCACAATATGGTTATCAAAAATAATACTTCAAGTCAGACTTAATGCAAGCCACTCTCATCTTTAATTGACACTCCAGCCACCATCAACCCTTCCATGCTGTTCGGCTGTATTTACATCAAATTCAAACTCCTTGTTGTCAACATCTGCGTCGGTCCTGAGACGAAGCCCCTTCTGCCGTTATGAAACGCAGAGAAACTGAAGCATGGATAAGCGTGTTCACGTGGCAGCTACTGGTGAGACAGGCAGCCCAGTTCAGAAAGAGCCCATCTGGAACGTACCCAGTTAATTAAAAGATGCTGTGTGTACCCGCGGCAGCGTCCCTCTCGGGCTTGGAGAACCAGGGACACGATGACTGGGAAGGAGGTCAACAGGAAGTGTACGGCATGAATAATTGCAAGGCAGAGCATTTGCTCAGATGCCATCAAAACCTTTTGAGAAAACAGAAATGAGAAAAACGAAAGAAAAAGGCCAAACCCGTACCCTCCCTGACTCATCGCTGCTGCAACACTTGTGGAAATTAAATTTGTTGTGTTGTGTCGCGATGCTTTTCCCATTTGTACATTGTTTCGAAGCAGCTGTCTTGGCTCCTGAGCCGAGGCCTTCCAAACGAAACACACATGAAATAACACAAGCACAACGGTCATCACTAACCCATACAGGGACCATTAGCCTAGGAAACCACAAACAGGAGTCCCTCGATGTTGCCAGTCCTCAATCAGAGCCCAGCTAGAGAAGGGATTTCCAAAATGTCAGCTAGGATTCAAGAAAAAGGTAAATCTTCTTATTTAATTTTTTAGCTGCATTGTGTTGAGGCGATGCCAACTGGTGTCATGGTTTTAATATGGTAAAAAGAGCACACTAATGTAATGCTAGACACTAATAACTGACCACACAAGCCTACTTGAAAAACACCAGGCAGCACACCACATCCTTAACACACCCCCAGCATTCACTTCATTAGCTGAGCAATACATTATGTTTCATAATGTACTTTATAGTGCATATAAATTGTACCACCCCCATGCAAAACACAAGCGGCTTTTAAAGGAATGTAGCAAAGTTTATACTGGAATACCCTTAAACACTCAATATAACCTAATTCAATCTGCAATACCTTAGTTCAGTTCTCTTACAAAACTGGATCTCAGCTTTGTGTGGAGTGCTGAGGCCCAGTGCAAGAATGACCCAAAGCCCTGCAGTCAGGTCATAGCTAGAGAGCAGAGACCGGGACAGCAAAACCAAAAAGGACAAAAATGGAACAATTCCCGCTGGAATTAATTTGTAATAATAATAATAATAATAATAATAATAATAATAATAATAATCTCTTAAGCATGGATTGTCAACAGATTAATGTTCAATGCAGGACACACGATGCCTCTCTGAGGATGAAATGTCATCAATGACTAAGAGCTCTGAATTAAAATGAGAACTAATCCATGTCTGCAATTTTCTGAGTTCTGATTTAAAGAAAACAAAATGCATTATGCTTTAAGAAGTACTGGATTGGCGTTGCTATCGGGGCTGTATTGGATTGATACTGAATATCCTGGCACAATTAAACCTACACTACCGCAGAAATACTTACAGTGCCAAACATGTTGTTGTGCTTATACATCGATGCAATGCTTCCATTACTACACAGATTATCAGAAATTCTCTGTTATAGGAGATTATTCTTACCTATTCCAAGTAGTTACATTTTAAACTGCAATCTATTGACAACATGACAGGAATCTAAGCATTTATGATCAGATATTTTTCTTGAACATTTAAAATGTTAAAATTATGCTTAACGATGGTCACTTAATTTTTGGAATATTTTGGAAGATTTTATAATTTTACAATGTATTGTATCGTCCACTTTTCCAAGTCCATGCCTAGATAAGTCAATAGTGATCAAGGAGGGCTGAGATTGAATTACTTATATATAACTTTACGGAACCAATGTGACATCTTTCCCAGAGCTACTGCAGGTAATGCTTTTAAGAGATCTAGAAAACCTGATGGATTACAGCCCTTGAGGCCTGGATGTGAAGAGCATTACTTTAATACAAGGGCATCAGATCACATGACAACAAAGGACAATATTCTTCCAGTGAAAACACACAAACACACATAAAGGAAAATCAATTAGAAGGGATCATGCCGTGGCTCATTTCAATTAATGAATGATTTCCTATTAAATCCAGTTGGCTACCCCATCTCCTCTGGTTGTTAATTCTTCTAAGCAGGAAAATAAAAGGTGTCTTGTGAAAGCGTCCTTGTTGTTCTGCAACGGACCTCGTTGTGAGTCCATGAACAGGGCTCGGACACAGAGAGATTATTAAGCGAGCCCAGCTGTCCCGGGTCCGTGAATCCAAATGAAGACTGAATGAAGCTCACTGAAAACACTGCCGCATTGAGGCCGGCACGCCGAACCCCCGGCCAGAGCGTCATTTTGCTGGCGTCGGATCATGGACTGTGTTCTGAGAAAAGTCCCATCAATAGGCTTTCACAGAGATCACAAACACTGGGCACCACAACTGCCCCGCTTCTCCCTCGACGAATTAACACACAGATGCTTCAGGCTTCAGGAAGTGGACAGATCAGACCCACAGATACATATTGTGTGTGTAGAGAACAGGGACGATATTATCGCATGAGAACCTGTATTCACAGTCTTCGCTGGTTATAAACAAGGCCTATATATTTTGTGTAACACGAGACATTTGTCTTACATGCAATGGAAATAAGACACTTTTGTGAAAAATGAGAAAATTGAAAACACGTTTTCTGTAGGTCTAATGATGCAGTAGATCATGAGAGTTCAGCTGCATTGAATCCCCGGCTTTAATATCGAACATCACGAGCTGAACTCAACTCACTTGACCTGTTACACGCGGTGGTGACGAGACGGTCATCCTGCGGTCTGGAGTTCAGCGTAAAAGTACAGAGATATATCACACAGTGAGTGCTCGATTGTCACTTCAAAGCCTTACTGATATTGGCTGTTTTCAGTGCTATATGACACATTCTATCTTTTTATATTTTAAACACCTGTATTTTTAAAAGTGGATTTAAAATGTAAAACTATGTAAACTACTCAAAAACAATAAGGAAGATGCACATATTTCACATTTCTTTTGTCTGACGGAGACACAGTCAAAGAGCTGTTTTGTTGATGTTGTCAAACCACTGTTTTGTTAAGTATGATTTAAACTTCCTGTCGGTGCACAGATCTGAGTATTTCTCAATGGTTTAGGTATGTTGTGAAAATGACAAGGATAATGGACCTAAACAGTGGTTTGAAAATACTGATTGTGCTTGGGCAACTGAAACCAATGGGACACGTTTACATCCCAAAACAAATACATACCAGACAACCCAAAAAGAAATCATGGACTTTTTGACCATTTTGGCAAAACATAGAAACTCATGATGCTTAAAGATCACTAAACACAACCAGCACCCAGAACTGAACTTCGGGCAGGACAAGGCAGGACAGCAAACACCATGTCCCCTATTGGAACGCTACACAGCTACGCTTATCCTCGTTCACAGGGTTGAGTTGGTGTCTATCTTTGGGACTTTGAAAGCAGATCTGCTGCTTTTCTGTACTTAGGATTTCAAAGGTTTCTCCCCTGATGTCCGTTGCAGGGCGGAACGGCATGGTGTAAGTAGACTGTAGAAAGGAAAGAAAATATTTTGCCAGGTTGCTGCTTTCCCATTTAGATCGGGCTTCAGATTATTATTTCACATTCATTATGAGCTATGAAGGGTGAGATCAGTTTAAGCAGCACCTTCCCCAAAAGGGCACTTACAGACACACACACTCGCGGACACACACAAAGGCTCAGTGTCTGCTAAAACTTGGGAAATTACCCTACTACCAAAACCATCTTCGTTCTCCCTCGATCCACTTTTCTCCTGTCTTGTGCTTTTCCTCTCTTTTCTTTCACTGACATTTGGAATCGCCAATTACTAAACTACACTTACCGGCTCCTGAGACGTCCTAGGAGGCTCTCGGGTGCAGAGAACCAGGCTTTCCCAGGCCAGCTTTCATCCACCCTCTCCCAATGACACTCCATCTGTCCATGATGTATCTGATATGACTAAACTATTTTAAGTATTGTTGCAAAGCAAGATGGATTTACTTGCCTTGTATCGAGACTGAAGTATTTTTGGAGGCACGATCGTTATTTAATTCAGTAACACAAATGCAGGAACTATAATTTAATTATAGTCAGATGCGACATAGCAGTGGATTTGCTAGAACAATGAACTTGTCAGTCAGCAAATTACGTGTGGGTGAGCAGTAAAATAAGGCTCATTTGTGGGTTATTAATTTTGTTTTGTCAGCAATAGATCATGAAACCTGGCTTCTTAAGATCTGACAGGGAAACTGGCAATTGTTTAGGGAATTTTACATCGGTGATGATGAACAGAAACAAGCTTTTTTTCAGCCACTCAGGAGGAGTAACTGTTTACAATACACTCCTACTTTTTCATGCGAGAGTGTGGTGGTTAAACGCCAGCCTGATTTCTTCCCTTCTCTCTGTTTGCTTGTGTTAGTGAGTGACTAAAAGCGAGTGGGAGCATCCGCTAACTTAAAAGCACCATCATAAACAAGCGCAGGAGGGAGGCTGGGCAGCAGTGAAGCCTCCCAGGGCGTGTGTGTGGCGATGCTATTACCAGAGATCAAAACAAAAAGCCCATTGATGTGGATGAGATCTGTAGAGATAAAACCCAAAGAAATACCCTGCAGTGCAATGGGATAGAAATAAAAAAGTGTTGAATGTTGAATGCGGAAACAAAATCAAACACACAAAGCAGACAATTCAACTTTATAAACATTATACTATTTTACATTCGACAGGATCAATCATTCAAAAAGGTGTTGCCTTTTTCAGTGCGATTCACTGAGCACTAATTTCAACATAAATGTTGCTCAATAAATAACAAGCAGTATAAACTTTCTGGTCAAACAAGAATCACAGCCTCACAACAGTTATGCATTCCTGACAATTATCGGCAATGCTTCCACCCAGGCCCGTTCCCAGTCTGCACAGCCTCGCTATGGGTTGGGTACAACAGTGGAAATGTGCTCTAAGTGAACTCTTGCCTTGAGCGCCAGTATACGACACATCGGTAATATTCCACTGTCACGTTCTGAAAGGAGTCCAGCTGTGATTGCTGAGAAAAATGAACGTATCTGATCTCTGCAAACGCACAGAAGACCTAATTTAAACGCTGGAGCTGAACTAAACTCATTTATAACCAATACTATAGAACAACCCACAAATAAATCAAACAACGACAAAGTCTGTGCATAGAACTAGTATGAACCGAAGTTGCTTGACTAAATATTTTGGTCTGTAAAATGGCTGCAGATTCTTTTTCACAATTGGCTGGATTCTTTTTCACAATTTCAGCCGAGACGCAAGGGTTTGGGTGTCTTACTTGCTAAGAGCCGTGAACCCACATCTGCTTGTGGACTGTGGGAGTGTGAGAAACTGTGTGTCCTTGCCAACCAAACAGACCCACACAGTCATGCCTTATTGTATAGATTATGCAATGTACATTCAGCGAGGCCCTTAAACTTGCACAAACTAGCCCCTCTGACGCTGCGCTCTATAGCACTTGTTCCTACAGGCACCACATAGGTGTGCTTTCTTAAAACACTTTTCAGATGATGCATACAATGTTTTTAAAGGCCCCAGATTCGTTTATCCGAAATTCACAAGATTTATAAAGAAATGCAGAAACCTCCCTGCCACCTCCACACTGTGGGGGGGTTCTGATGCCTTGTCAACTCCTGAACCCAGATTGAACTATATTAAATATAATCCATCAATGTCTTATTAGGGCTTGGCCAAAAATCCTGATTTTATACAAATTTTATATCATAATATGTATGTTTCATTATACACAATTTATTCGTCATAAAAGGTACTTTATTACCAGTGATTTAATAAGGAACCCTACACTAAACAGGTCTAATTGACCTTAATCAACTAGCACTGCTGGCTAAGGTAAGCTATATGCAAAGGCTTACTACTGTGCAAGGGTTAACCAGCACTTACATAGAAAGTTAATGCATTTAATCCTGAGCCGGAAAGAATCAAACAAGAGAAGCTTTCCTACAGTGATCCACCTTCAGGGCTTGTACTCGAATCCTCGTTTAGATCTAACCACCGTGATGACAGTTACGTGCTGAAGATGACGAACAACCAAAACTGCACCTTACAGACGTGAACGCAGAAGGTGCAGGCAAGTGCACAAGAGGCAGGAACGGCACTTACTCCTACTCTATCCCCACACAGTATTAATCACAATCCTATGTGCTGCTCCATTTCACTCAACAGCAAAGCCCAGCTGCTCGCTCACACAGAGGGAGTTAAACCTGCACATTACTTTAGGTTTAAAAACGACGACGTGCTTTAGGAAAACTGCAACTGCAAACAGCAATTTGTAGGTTTTCTTCTTTCAAGATTTTACTGTAAGTCATGGTTATTATTATACCGTCTATTATAAATGTTTTCATACTGTATAACACACATTTTCAACAAGTATAATTTCACTGTGGGAAGGTACCATTTATCTGTTCTGGTTAAACACTTTATCCTGGCAGCTTTGTCCTGGGGAGTTTCATCTGCTGTTCTGTCCAATTTTGAATTTCCATTTTAAACGTTCCTTCACCAGTGCAGCCCATACGTGTTCTAGATCTGTAGGCAGCTGTGTGTCATCAAGTCTCTCCACCACCCAGCCAACTCCTGTTTCACTTTCATGAGAACATGAGAAAGTGTCCAATCGAGAGGAGGCCATTCGCCCCATCGTGCTCGTTTGGTGTCCATTAATAACTAAGTGATCCAACAATCCTATCCAGTCTACTGTCCACACACAGCTGCTCATACAAGCTGGAGGACTGCAGACACGA